>NC_136513.1:21647500-21657500 GCF_053919585.1 Euprymna scolopes | reverse complement strand
TTCAGTAATGAAACATATTATTACAAATACATACAGAAGATACAATCCAAGCGTCAGAAATGAACATGTCAAAAAAGACAGCGAATGTATCCAGCCAACATATATATCAACTCACATACGTCCACGAGTAATATCAACGCAGTTCAAACATACGTCTACAATTAATTAGGCCCTTTATGCTAAATGATATAAGTTTAAAGTTTTCGCGTTTTTATTAGATAAATATATAAATAAAAGAAGAAAAAAATAATGATAAAACAATATTAAAATTATTATTAATAATAATAATAATAATAATAATAGTAATAATAAACATAATAGTAATAATAATAATAATAATAATAATAATAATAATAATAATAATAATAAAAACAGAATAAAATTAAAATTTATTATCTTTTTAATATAACAAATTTAGCCATAAGAGGGGATTAAATAAATTAAATAGGGCCAATAATTATAAATAAAAATCTACTAATATTTATGTATATAAAAAGAATACAATACATATATGTATACATACACATATACACACACATATATATATACACACACATACACACACACATATATATATATACATACATGCACATAAGTAAAGGTGTAACTATACTATTAAGTTGAAAGTTTAAGCTATTTAAGTATAGATATAAAGTCATATTAAATGACAAATTAATACATTCAAGACCGGATTACTAATAACACATATACAAGTACACTTACCTATAAATATATAAATATATTCAGGCAAAAGAAGTAATTAAATCAACGAAATACTCAAAAGTAGCGACACACAGGTAGATAGTACCCAAATTAAAAATAATAAAATACATATGTATATACCCACAGAGAACCAACAGACATACAAACAAGCATATATATATATATAATTTTATGTATACACATACAAAAAATACACAAATATATGCACACAATCATATACTAATATACAACAACGCACACACACATATATATACGCACACATAAATATGTATAATTTACATAAACTATATATATATATAGAAATACATAAGAATACAACTAATTTGGCAAGAGTACAGATAGATGCGTACACACATAGAAACATACAAATGGAATGAATAAACATGGGAGGGTATACCAAATAATATAAAAATATATTAATCTAAGTACACACGGTCATAAAGTAAATACATAGACACATACATATACACATAGACACACAGGTATATAAGATAGGGGAAGTAAAGAATGAAATCAGGCGAGGAGAAAGTATATTAGTAGTATTTTAATAAATTATAGAAATCAGTGACAATTTTAAATTTATTTAAATTTTATATCTAAACTGAATTACTTAAAAGATGGTTTTTATAATGTTTGCAATTAATTGAATTTTCGTGCTTCTTATTTAATAATTTATCTCTTTCTCTAAAAGTAAGTATAAATAATTTCTCATAAAGACATAGGTAGCAAGGCGAGTTTAAAGATGAACAGGTTTTAGCTTTCTTTAAAATTTTCCAATATACTATTGGGGAGTAACCTTGCTCTACTAGTTCATTGTAATATTTAGACAAGGAAGTTCTATTTTTGTACTCATTATTTTCAAAAGAGCACTTGTGACCGGTAAATCTTTCTTTAAAATTGTTATTTGTCATTCCTATGTAATATTTTTTTCATTCGGATTTTCCTTAGTAGAAATAGTTGCTTGGTACACTACAGAAGTAATTTGACAATTTCCTTTAAGAGGGCATTTTGATTTAATTCTACAGTTACAACTTTCGGTAGCAATGGGTGTGCTATTTTTGTTTAATATTTTGTTATTATGTTTTTTAATTATTTTTTCAAGGTTTTCATTACAGCTATAACTAAGTTTTATTGTATTTTTATTGAAAATTTTATGTAGTATGTTATTCATAGGAAAGTGCTTTTTAATTAAGTTTAAGAATTTCATTCCTAGATTTGTTTTAAGTTTCAGATTAAAAGGGGGATTGTACCACAGGATTTTTCTCTTACGGTTTCTATTTGTATTTGTGTTTGGGTGTGTTGGTTCTATGAACTCAATTTAGGTGTTTTTGTATCCACTATCCTTAAGGGCCCTGTTATAGAAATATTTATGTTTATTAAATGTTTCAAGATTGGAAGAATTGTCACTGATTCTTTTACTAATGGATTTGGGGATATGCCTAATGATAGATTTTGGGTGATTTGATAAGGGGTGTACATAAATTAGGTTTGAGTTTTCCTTCCTATATGGTTGGTAGATGCCTTTCCTTAAATCAAAGTTCACATCCAAAAAATTTACAGTTTTAACATCTGATATAATATCCACTTTTAATTTAATTCTACGGAATTCATTTAAGATAATCTTTTTGGTTCTTTAACATTTAGGGCCGTTGGATTCCTTTATGATCATCAGTCCATCATCACGATACAAGCCTATATCCATGACATTGATGTCTTTGGTTAAGTTGTATAGTATGAATAGACCTACTAAGTCTGTAATCTTTTAACTTTATTTAAATTGCCCCTCCCTCTTTACATTTTATAATTAAAGTTCTGTGTTTTAAGTTTTTTAACTCCAACTTTTAAAGAGTTCCTATCTAAAATAAAAATCCATTATTCATTGAACTTTTGAATAGTCAAGTCGCTGCCTGATGATATCTGTTGTTTGATTGAAACAAGTGGCTATTTGTAGCAGCGGGATGTGAGCATGTTTATATAACAATAAACAAGTATTATCAGCTCTTTTTATTGAGCACTATCTAACAACCTCGTTGAATTCATTAGTCCATTACTTTTGAATACAAAAAAACCCGAGTATATATATATATATATATATGACAAGCTTCTGGGTTTGACCTTTACTCCTGATCTGAAATGGAACACGTACATCAAGTATGTTGCCAAGGTCGCTGGAAAGATGGTGGGATCCTTCTACCGCTCCAGAAGATGTCTCACTACTGATGCAATTCTCTATCTATATAAAAGCCAAGTACGTCCAAGGATGGAATACTGTTGCCATATCTGGGCAGGAGCTGCAAAAAACAACCTATCCTGCCTTGACAGAGTACAAAATAGACTTCGTGGCTTAGTGGGGGATGCCCTTTTCTCTACCCAGCAACCTCTCTCCCACAGAAAAGACGTTGCGAGCCTATCGTTGTTTTATCGTTATTTCCATGGCAGGTGCTCGTCTGAACTCCAATCTCTGTTCCCCCCTCGCCAATCTTTCACGAAAAACACCCGTCTAGCCGAATCCACTGTGAAAATTTTCCCCCACTCTTTATCTGTGCCTAAATCAAAACGTGGATTCCATGAACAAAGCTTCTTTCTTAGAACTGCACGACTGTGGAACTCTGTTCCGTCTGCCTGCTTCCCACCGGACTACAACTTGGATGTGTTCAAGTCCAATGTTAACAAATTCCTAATGAACCGCCCCCTTTAGTAAACACTTCATCAAATCTCCACAACTCAACTAAACTGGTTCCCCCACCAGACTTGTTTGGTGAGGAGGGCGGCTAGTCTCCCTGACGGATTAAAAACAAGACCTTCCAAAGGGCGAATGAACTCTTTTTCTGGGTCAACCGCCAACTAGCACCGTGTATATTTGTGTGTGTGTGTGTGTGTGAATGTGTATTGGGGTGGAAAGGGCTCCCGTAAGCCGTGGTGAAGGCAACCTTTCCAGGAGAAGCAAATCTCTGATTTAAAAAAACATAAAGCGGAAGATCATTACCCGCATTAAGCTGGTCTGCAGTTTAACTTGTTGCTGGCTATCTTGCTCTTGCTTGTTGCTGGATCTCAACATTTTGAACCGAGAGAGAGACTTAGCTGTCGTACAAAGCTAAGACTCTGTAACATCATATTTGTATAGATACTCCCTCAGGCATTTGGGCTCATGGATTTTAAATGTCTGAGGGAGTGGCACTCGTCTTACAAGAGACGTTGCAATCATATATATATATATACATATATATATATATATATATATATATATATATATATATATATATATATATATATATATATGGAGGAAACCAGGAGGCTTTAGACAATTTCTTTAAAAAGAAACTGATCGGGATAATAAAAACCTCAACATTTGAGGTGGAGCTAATATACCGAAGGAAACATTGAGGAAAAAAACAACAATATGAAGATATATATTAATGCATGTAAATTTAATCATTGATTCAATAAGTAAATTACATCATCAGAAGTGCAGCATATATATATGCTCTTCATACCGAGATATTTCGAAGCGGAATGCTTCTCATCGGAAGGAGAAAGGGGGTGCTCGGTACCAAATTAGAAATGTGATGTTTCGGCATTCATACCGATGACCCTCTACCTTAGATACTTCATTATTCCGTTCTAAATGTACTTATCGCTAGACTTTAGACATTTCTTCTGATGTTTATACAATTTCACTCATAATAGCTCTACATATGTTTTGAGAACGTTTGATTACTTATTGTTCTTTAGTTCAATATATTTCAACGTGCTGAAATCTTGTATACATATATATATATACACTTTATTTTATGAATATATATATATATATATATATATATATATATATATATATATATATATACATACATATACAAGCAACATTCTAAATATAAACCGTAGCGTCTTTAAATCAAAAATACGCTAACGGAAATAATTTATTGCACGGGCGTCCCCCCCTTTTAAAATTCATCATTCAATAAGATAAAAAGCTATAGCAAACATCTAAATGAGTATTTTAACCATAGTTCCTGATTTCAAAAAGCGAAAAATTAAAAGGTAAATATCTCTATATATTTTTAAAGCAAACTTATAATGTAAATTCAAATCTATATTTTTCTCTATTTATTTCTATCTCTAACCCATATTAATTTTCTTATAAATTCTAAATCCAGACCTTTTATTTCAATTTTTTTCAGATTCATCTGCCTCACTTTTAATGCTAGGTTTATTTATGGTGTCTTTTAAATTCAATAAAAACCCTTCAAAATTTGCTGACGAGGAGACCTTGCTTATACCTATATGTAATTATTGTACGTAACTTGATGTATATCACAATAAAAAGCATTGTTTTCCGAAACGATCCTACAGATAATTGATTTTGTTGTTGTTCCTTCTTATGAAACGGATTTTTAATTTAATTATAATTTGATTTTAAAATTTTAAATTATCAATCACATTACTTAATATTGAATTAGCTCTAGGACATTTAACTATCGAGCTTATTATATATCTAAATTACAACGAGCACTTTCTCTTTCCTGTATTTTAATTAAACTAGTAATTTCACTGTTACATTAAAATACACTCAGCTCTTTAGACTATTGTTCTAATCTCCTTTAAATTATATATACATATATATATATATATATATATATATATATATATATATTATATAGTGTTATAGTTCATAAGAGCAAGAAGTATTGCCGTTATAATACGCTCAATAGGTGTTGTTACCTAAAGCTATGTATAGAAAAAATAAGGGATTAATAAATGTGAAATGTATATATATATATACATACATATATATATATATGCATATACATATATATATATATGTATGTATACACGTTTTATTTTATCAATATATATATATATATATATATATATATATATATATATATATATATATATATATGAGTTTATCTATACTCTAATAAATTGGGCTTATTTTTGGTGCATTGATATTGTGAAATATTTTTGACTCCTGATGGGTGTATGAAACCAGTGATTTCGACGATCGTTTTTATAACCACAAGTCATGGTGAGCAACCAATGAAAAGCTTCTAAAATTACTATAAAAATTGTTGAATTTTGGATTCAATCAGTTCGGCGCCATCTTTGTTACTGGCAATTACACTCAGGATCGTACGGCACTAATTCTTCGTCGCCATTTTTTGTTACTGGCAATTACACTAAGGATCGTACTACACTGCTTCTTCAACGCCACCTCTGTTCAACATAACGTCTCAACACTTAACAAATATTCATATTAAAAACGTTTTTTTTATATTTTTAAAAAAGAAAATATAACTTTGGTTCGTGGAATTGCATTCAACTGAAAAAGATCTAGCGTAAGTCTAACGTAAATAAGTTCTTGATGAGCCGTTCCATATAAGTTATCACATTTAACAAATTTTCATTATTAATTGATTATTATATTGTCCAATTTCTACTGTACACTCTTTAACCCTTATCCTTGAGTGGCCTCTTGGCCTTGATAATGAGTTGATACCTATGAAAAAAAAAAAGTCCAATGTGAACAAGTTCTAATTGAATCGTCCCCCTAAGTAATCCAAGTTACAATATTCCCACTGTTTACTATGCTAAAATCACAATGACTAATGTATACCTATTAACCCTTATCCTCGAGTGGCCTCTGGGCCTTGATAAGTGATGACACCCTTGTAAAAAAAAAAAAAAAAGCTTATTTGCATAATCGTTAAACATTCATTTCAATTAATTCCCTATTAATTTTTTTTTCTTGGTACCTTATGGGATGATCATCTTTAGAATGCTACTACGTGTAATTATATGCATGCAGATATTCTACATGATTTATATTTATGTAATATTTGTGTACAAAGTTGAGAGTAAACACAATCTTTTTTTCTCTATATATTTATGTATGCGTATATATATTTGTTTAAAAAATGTTCCCTACCAAACTCCCCTGTCTGCTTTTTGTCTACAGACATGAAACTTAATACATAGGGTATTCGAACTCTATGCGAAACTTTATACTTGGGTTTTAACCGGGGAAAATCGGTGCAAAAGTATGAAAATAAAAAAGGTGAATTTGCCAGGTAAAAGGTTGAACGACCGCATTACGAATACGCATGCGTAACGTAATAGCTATTAGTTCATATTTTAATTTTTAGTTTTGCAGCAAACATGTCTTCATAATTCAGGCATTAACGTCAAAGGAAAAAGTAAATCGCAAGCTAAATGTTTTGGTTTCAATTCTCGGTAGTAGCGCACGAATCATATTTTTTTAAACTTTTTAAATTATTACTATATTTCGGGTCCAATATAATCTATAATATAAATCTCATCTGTCTGTTTAAATGTATGTATGTATGTATGTATGTATGTATCGCAAAACTTTTGACACAGGCAACGGATTTTCATGAGATTGGTACCATTATGATGCGCGACCCTTCGGACGACTAATATCGAAAATAGGTCAAAAGCATAAATAGCTTCACCCTCCACTTTGCACTTTTCTACAAGGAGGGTCGGTATTTTCGATTACACTTTTTGCTAGTCATTCAACCTTCGCGTCCACGAGGTCGCGTAAAAGGCGTTATTTCGACCGCCTGTGACGTCACAACCACGGTAGGCACATCGGTAAGACTGTTTTTGTTTTTCAACGCTCTGACACGTTAGTGGTTCGGGCCTGCTTGCTACTCCTATTTTTATATATTTATTTATTTATTTAATTATTTAATTGCGCTCGCAATTTTCCTTTTCTTTTCTTTGCTCAGCCAACACCCTTACACATACCTCCACTTTATTTTTCGCCTTCGCGTCATGGGTTCGGGCCTGCCTTCCTATTAAAATATATATATATATATATATATTTTTTTTTTTTTTTTGCTCAACACACACATCCAAACACCAGAGCAATGCCTGGTACCCGGGTTAGTATAATAATAAATACGAAATCTGCATTAATCAAAATATCATATTTAAACGCGTATTTTACGACCGGGCTATGCCGGGTGACCTGCTAGCATAATATATATATATATGTGTGTGTGTGTGTGCGTGTGTGTGTTTGTGTGTGTGTATTTCTGTAGATATATATTTTCTTATAATATATACCAATCATTATTTAAGAAGCTCAATGTAATATATTCTCGCTCTCTCTCTCTCTCTCTCTCTCTCTCTCTCTCTCTCTCTCTCTCTCTCTCTCTCTCTCTCTATCTCTCTCTCTCTCTATATATATATATATATATGTATATATATATATATAAATAACTACTTCATTTACTCACATGAATTTAATATACAAAAGTATAGATTTATGCGTAAACTTTAAGTATTTACTTCAAAAGTGCTCAATACGTAGGTAGAGCTAGTTAGTAATTTATAAAATATATATGCGTTTCATCCACTATAGGAGTCGTCAGGCTTATGCGCATAAGCCTGACGAATCCTATAGTGGATGAAACGCAGAATATTCAGTGTAGCTTAATCGCCATATATATTTTATGAATTTATATATATATATATATATATATATATATATATATATATATATATTAAGTAATGTGATTTATAATTTAAAATTTAAAAATCAAATTTTAATTAAATTAAAAATCAGTTTCATAAGAAGGAACAACAACAAAATCAATTATCTGTACGATCGTTTCGGAAAACAATGCTTTTTATTGTGGTATACATCAAGTTATGTAGAATAATTATATATAGTTTTTTGGTAAGCAAGGTCTCCTCGTCAGCAAATTTTGAAGGGTTTTTATTGAATTTAAAAGACACCATAAATAAACCTAGCATTAAAAGTAAGGCAGATTAATTTTTTAATTTTTCTTTTTTTGAAATCAGGAACTGTGGTTAAAGTAGTCATTTAGATGTTTGCTATAGCTTTTTATCTTATTGAATATAAATATATATATATATATGTATATATATGCACAAACATATATATATTTATATATATATGCATGTATATATTTATATATATGTATGTATAGATATATAAGAGAATGTTCAGACATACACCTTCAAATCAGCGTAATCAGCCATTGACACAAGTAACGTTTTATTAGCGGCTATCAATTAACAACTCTGTACGCCTGGCTGAAGTCTCACGTTTTGTTCATTAAAACCAAATTAAAGGGAGATAAGCCATACTCTTATTTACAGTGCTGCTCACATACAAAGCGCTCAAGCGGCGAGATTCATAAAGAACCAAACTATCAATCACGTCATCTTAATGCGACCAGAAGTTACATGTCTCTGTAAACTGAGGCTTCGCTCTATTATTCGTAATGTTCGTGTTGCGAGCCGCAGTAGCCATGTACGTTAGGCAATAGATTATAGGTATAATCTAAAAAATATCATTAATTCCATCTCTTTATGTAGTGATGGCCCGTGATTGCCATAATGGACACAAGAAAAGAACAGTGGAATCAACTCTACCTAGTCGATTATTAGACATTCATGTGTTGTTGCAAGTAAGAAGTTCAATTTCATATATATATATATGTGTGTGTGTGTGTGTGTGTGTGTGTGTGTGTGTGTGTGTGTGTGTGTGTGTGTGTGTGTGTGTGTGTGTGTGTGTGTGTGTGTGCGCGCGCGCGTTTGTGCGTGTGTGTGTGTGTGTGTTTGTGTGTGTTTGTGTGTGTGCGTGTGTGCGTGTGTGTGTGCGTGCGTGTGTGTGTGTGTGTGTGTGTGTGTGTGTGTGTGTACTAGCCGACCGTTTCCTGGTCGTACAATGCGCTACCACATGATATTTTAATTTCTACAGATTGCGTATGAATTAATCCTCTGTTTATTATTATATATCACGAGGAATAATTTGCCAGGTGGACTAATTCGCAAAAACAAAAGATGAAATAAAACATACGAAAATAATAATGGTGATGTCGTTCACCAAATTTCGTCTTTGTTTGTTTACAACATCACGTAATCTGATATTTGAGCTCGACGATCTAAAAAAAAATATTCTTTTTTTCTGTTAGAGAAAAATGGAAGAATTTTTACAGAGGAATATTTTACGTAACACCGGCGAGTACAACTTAAAATATTCCTGTTATTTAAAGTCTTCTTATTTATCTATGAAACAAAAACTTTTTTGGTTTTCGATACTGATCGGATGAATGTCTACGAACACTGCCAGACATATAAATTACCTTTGTGTGATATTTGCAAAATCTACGCTCAGCCGTTTCGGGACCTATCAGAAAGGAATTCACACACACACACACACACACACACACACAAAGGTACTTATATATATATATATACTAGCAAAAGTACCCGTCGTTGA
>NC_136513.1:21622500-21642500 GCF_053919585.1 Euprymna scolopes | reverse complement strand
TCGAGCCTGCTTTCCTACTACCACTATGAAATACAGTATATATATATATATATATATATATATATATATATATATATATATATATATATATATATAAGTGAACGTGTCTGTATGTATGTGTCTGTGTACATTTTCCTACGCAATAACTCTATCGATTTTCAGTCTACAGAATCGAAATTTGATATACAGGGTACTGAGATTTGGGAAAATCTTCGTAATCCGTTTTCGGCCAGAAATTTTGCTGTTAAGGGGTCAAATTTCAACGGTTTGACCTTTGAGAACTCTACCAAACTCCCCCGACAGTTTGGAGTCTAAATACTTGGAATTTTAGATATAGGTACCTTGGATATGAATCTAACTTAATAAATTGATTTGAGCTCAAAACAGTAAACATTAAGGGGTCATAATATGGTTCAAATTTGAAAAACTTGACCGCTTTTTTTTTTTTTGCCCAACATACACCTCCAAACACCTGGGCAACGCCGGGCTGATATGCTAGTATATATATATATATATATATATATATATATATATATATATATATATATATATATATATATGCGCCTGTGAGTGTATATAGAGAGAAAGGGTGGTGGGGAAATGGAGTAAAATATGGCAAGGAAAGATCATATTTGGGAGAGCACATGTGAGAGAGGGAGAGATATAGTGAGAGGATAGAGAGAGCGAGAGAGAGAGAAAGACAGAGAGAGAAAGATACGCCATGATTTTAATGCGTCATTTACATTTTCATAACGTTTTATCGCGTTCTGTGCCATAGCTTACGATAGGACCCTGCAGTTTCCTATCCCTTTAATGGATCTAGATATGCGCAAATGCCAACACACCATTCTGCATCTTAAAACAAAAGTGCACCTAGCTGGCTGCGAGTAGGAATGTGCACGTGTTCTCAATGTAATAGCAAATAATTGCATACGATTATATGAAATGTGGCGTTTTTTTAAGGGAAATCATATCTATGTTCAATTTATTGCAGTATATTTCAATTATCCGGCTTGAAATCTAATTTCTAATCATTATCTAACAAGGTATAATTGGTCTGCGTACACGCCAACGTATTAAGATGACGTTTATTAAATTGGAGAACTAATATAAACATAATAGTTCAGTTCTTCTGTGTTGCGAACATAAATGGATATATTCGGAAATGAATGAAATACTATTTAAAATAGAAGATAAGTCAATTAGTTACAAGGACTGCCTATAACGTAATGAGATCTAGTTAGATAAAGAGATTTAGCATCGGCTTAATTATAAGTCGACCACACACACACACACACACACACACATACGCACACACACGCACATACACGCACATACACACATATAAGTCGACCACACACACACACATATATATATATATGTATGTGTGTGTAAATTAACAATTTTACAGAAGTTCAGAAAACATCGGTTCCGTCGGTTTCAAACCCAATATAGGGGGGAAGTTTATCGTCGAAAAATATCCAACGCTCTTCAGTCTCTGTTTTATATTTGTTCTTTTTATTTAGCTTGCAATTTATTTATTTATTTGTTTATTTATTGGTTACTTTTATTATTATTATTATTATTATTATTATTATTATTATTATTATTATTATTATTATCATCACATGAATGTTTTGATAAAATTCTGATAAAATTTTATTTTAAAAACTATTCATAATTTTATATTATCTTTTTTTCTTTTAAATAAGAATTTTCAGTTCAAATTTTGTTCTTAATTTTATTTTAAAGTTTCTCAACCTATATAGATTTTATTATAATTATAAAAGTGTTGATGTTTTCTCGAAAGTATTAAATTTAAATTCTGTTAAGGAAATTTCAGTGTATTTAAATTGTGATACTTTAAACTTATTTTTTTTAATAAATTATACTCGTTTGCTAAATTTTATCGATCACTTCTACATTTTATCTACATTTCTACTATAAGCTATTTTAAAAACCCTGGTAATTTTTTTATATTTAAAAAATATGTCATTTCTGAATCTACCGTCTGATTTCCTCAATTGATTAGGGGTGATATTTTTCTGGGTATGCACGCCTTTAGGCATTCACTTTGAATATTTAAACAAGTCTTATAAAAGTCGTTTATAATCCTCATGATATGATATTTCACCGCGTTCTAACGGCTGCTCTGCATTAAAGCTAGGTGACACGAAGGTTTTCTCTTTCCATTTAATGGGGAATGGTATTTCTTCGTGTTTTAATTTCTTCACTCGGCCTGCCAAAGCAGTCTTTATTCTTGCCCTCTCTCTAGTTGTTGGTTAAATGTGACGTGGTCATCTCGATGTATGTTTCTAGCAGGCTTGGTTTATGATTGTCACCTCATACACGAGCGATTTTACTTTAAAGTTATTAAAATAAATATCATGTAGGATTTTAATCTTTACAATCGAGTACTTCGCTGGGATTACTTCCTACGAACAGCACATAGTTAGATGGATGGATGGATGAATAGATAGATAGATAGATAGATAGATAGATAGATAGATAGATAGATAGATAGATAGAGTTACTTTGTTAGTTAGAAGATGTATTTATTTGACTTGGAATGATAACTAACAATATGTATGCTCTGTAGTGAAATTCGTTTTTATGGAACTTGATTAATTGCGATAAGGTATATTATTGTTAGTAAACATTTCTTTATGCTTGTAAGTATATATAGATAAATAAATAAATATATATATATATATATATATATAACAGCATTATAGACAAAACAGAGCCATATATTGCTATACATATATTTATTTGTCGATATAATAAAGGAAAACTCATAATTTGGGAAGATTTTATATGATCTTGATACCATCAAGAAGAGGGAATGGAGGCATGATATCCATGCGACATCTATTTAAGGAAATAATTTAGATGATATTAAGGTATGTGATAAATACGGGAGGGGTTGGCGAGGGGTGTGTTGGGTATGTTTGCAGATAATATATAATATATAATAACAGAAAAGAATAAATATTTAACACTAGAATATATAAATATATATATATATATATATATATATATATATATATATATATATATATATAGGATGTCGCAATAAAATGTATACACTCTTTACTAGATACCTCAACTTGCTACATGAATACGCTTTGCCACGTTCCAAAGAGATGTTTAGGAATAAAGAATGGCACTTCCAGCAGGATGGAGCCCTTACCACTATCACCATGACGTAAGAGCATATCTTAATAGTCAGCTGCGAAACTGATAGTTAGGGCGAAGAGGAAGTATCGAGTTTTGTCACCGAATTTGAGCCCCCCCCCTTTATTTTTCTTTTTTTAGGGGCGATGTTTGGGGGCATGTTAAACACAGGATTCACACCACAAAATGACCTACAATGAATGAGTTGAAAGCAACCATTGAAAGAAGATATGTCAATATACAAATTAAACTGAGCAGGAACGTTTTCGATTCAATCAGTGAACGTTGTCACTTGTTCATGGATCACAATGGTCAATAATTTGAATATTTTCGATAATTAACTGGATTCCATATTTGTTCACAGTATTTTGATGTATGAAACGTTTCTTTCTCATAATTAGTATTTGTTTTATGATCATTTAAAAAAAAGTGTATACATTTTATTAGGACACCCTATATATATATATATATATATATATATATATATATATATATATATATATATATATATATAGTGATGGGACGGTTCCGATACAATTACCGATTCCTTACTAAATTCCCGATTCCGATACAATTACCGATTTCGATCCTTTATAAATCTTTAAATATTTACAATAAAGTTGTTATTTTTATTTGATTACCGTAAAAACAAATGTTTAGTATGCAGATATTTTGCTCAAACGTCAAAATACACTCGTGGATGTGATCTATAGATTTCAGTTTGACTGGAAGATCAAAATCAGGAAATATTTATTCTTTTTATAATTACTACCAGTTGTAGAAGATTTTTTTTCAAACAAAATCAAATAAAAAAGAGATATTAAAAGACTCGTTTTGGCATTAGAACATAAATACAAATTTTTTCCGATTCCGATACTGATTCTGATACCCCAAAATTTTCTGATTTTTACAATTCCCGATTCTGATTCCGATTAATCGTCCCACCACTAGGCAGATACTAGTGGTTAATATTTATCCTTGTTGGGGCCAGCTGAAACAGAATTAGTCTAGGGGTCGTCGTCACTTGTCACTCAGAGCTATGTTTCTAATGTTATTATGTAGTAGTTTGGAAAGAAAATTGCCGTGAAATTCGGGCTCCTCAAGAATGTAATAAACCGAATTCATAAGTGTTATTTAACTTTTTTATCAATTTTCAGCAATAGCATTCTCCTAACCATCATATATTTTTACTCATTAATAAGAAAAAAAGGGAACATAAGAAACGGCGTTTCTCTATTACAAACCCTTAAACTTGTGTCTGATTATAGTGTTGCCTATTAAGACAAAACTTTCAACGTTGCTACAAACAATAATATAATAATAATAATAATAATAATAATAATAATAATAATAATAATAATAATAATAATAATAATAATACAGAATTATATTTGATGTATGGTACACATTGAATAGAAAAGTGTTGACACCTTGATAGAACGGCTGTGTTTAATAATATAATTTTAAACTCGGTAAATCATATGTATACTGATTATGATAATGTTTAATACTCTAGTTAGCGCACGTTTTTGTAAAGTTTTCTATTCTCTCCTAAAGTATCCCATACCTTAGATAGAGGACGTAACTGGCATATACTAAATACGAAACTGCTAACTACGCTAGATAGCTCAGATATGAGTAACAATATAGTATTATTACCCATTACACCTGATAAGTGGCATATACTTAATCCAAAAGTGATTAGTATTCTAGATAGATCATGTCTATATAAAAAATACAACAGCACATTTTTAAGTGATATATGCTGAATTCAATTACAGATTAATTAGATATATGTGAAAACACAATAGTGCACAACAGAGAATACCAAGCTCACAATAGACAATAGCAAATAGTGCGTACAAAGTCGTAGAAAATATCAAGATCACAACAACCAACTTCACAACGTCACAGGGTACTTGTCACACTACCGGCAATATCAGATCACAACCGCATATATCAAGATCACAACAAACAACATCGCATGGCACAAGCAACATCCTATCACAAAATAACATCAATAAATAATACGATGTCTTGGCAAAGTTAAAGGCAATGTATAATTACACCGACAATATCACAGAGCACGATTAGCGGCAATATTAACATGATATCGTAAAATATCACAGGGAACGTTAAACGCACAGGCAATATGCACGTCACAACATATAGCATCACAGGCAATATCAAGATCTCACATCGGAAAATATCACATGATGCGGTCAACAGCAGAAGCAATATACGCATAACATCGGGCAATATCACAGAGCGCGGGCAATATTACAGGAAATATCAAGATAATAATTGGTAATACCACATGGCACATGAAATATCACATGCATTACTATTACAACAAGCACATTTACAGAGCACGGGCAATATCACAGGCAAAATAAAGATCATAATTAGCATAACTATAGGACAGCTGCATGATCAGAGGCAATATCAACAATACAACGGATAATATCGCAGAGCACAGACAAAATCGATCAATACGTGGGTCACGGGCAATCTTCCAGGCAATATGAAAGTCACAATGGGCTATATCACAAGGCACAAGCAAAAGTCACGAACAATATCAAGGTCACAAAAGGTAATATCACAGAGAATGGGCAACATTACAGGAAATATAAAATGACAGCGAGCAATATCACATGAAAAGTAAAAATATGAAGATTCCAACGGCAATATCACGGGTATGGGCAAAAGCACAAGCAATATGACAGGCACGGGCTAAGTCGTAGGAAATACCAAGATCACAATGAGCAATATCACAGGGCACGGGCTAAGTCGTAGATAATACAAAGATCACAATGAGCAATATCACAGGGCACGGGCTAAGTCGTAGGTAATACCAAGATCACAATGAGCAATATCACAGGGCACGGGCTAAGTCGTAGGTAATACCAAGATCACAATGAGCAATATCTCAGGGCACGGGCTAAGTCGTAGGTAATACAAAGATCACAATGAGCAATATCACAGGGCACGGGCTAAGTCGTGGGTAATACAAAGATCACAATGAGCAATATCACAGGGCACGGGCTAAGTCGTAGGTAATACCAAGATCACAATGAGCAATATCACAGGGCACGGGCTAAGTCGTAGGTAATACCAAGATCACAATGAGCAATATCATAGGGCTTGGGCAACATCACAAGTAATATCGATATCATAACGGGCAGTATCACAGATCAAGGGCAACGCCGGGTCAATACTGCTACCAATTTTTTAAAACACCGCCTGGAATCTTCCAATTAGGACATCGTATTTTCCATTTTATGTCTAAAAAGAAAAGTTTATTTTATTTTTAATTTATTTTTATTTTGGTTTCGATTTTTTTTTTTTTTTTAAATACGAAATGTGCAAGTGGCCATATGCGTCTGCTCTGCCCGTGGGTGTGAATGCCGGGGTGGTGAGCCGAAGTGCCATCTTAATCAAGATGTGCAGATCTGTGATGGGAAGAGGCAGGACGAACGTAAGAGTTTAAAAAAAAAATAAGCAAAAGTAAAATTGAGTTTTAATGAAAGTAAAAGTCATTTCACTTGCATCCTCATCAATTTGCCATTGTCTTGCGATTGAAACCCGCGAGGCTCAAACACCCGTCGCGTTATGGGCGACACGCACGCTCGTGTGCCTCTCTGCATACAGGTACAACGCCGTGTACATTTCTGGCCGCACAAATACATTCCTCCTCGCAATTCCCTATATAGAAGATCCGTGCACGTTTACATGCACCGACACATATGTTTGCAAATGCACGTGCATGCATAAGCACGTCATACGAATCACATGAACTGGAAGTCATTAAGGGCCGTTTTTAAAGAGATCCTTGGACGTAATCGAAAATAGAGATTCGAATAGAAATAGGTAAATGAACTTCGGACGCATGAATAGATAGATAGATAGATAGATAGATAGATAGATAGATAGATAGATAGATAGGTAAATTGAGAAGCAGATACATAGTCAGATAAATAGATAGATAGATAGATAGATAGATAGATAGGAAGGTACAAGTACGTAGATGGATAATAGTGCATAGATAGCTGCATAGATATATAGATGATGATAGATATTTCAATAGAAATTAGATAGATATACAGATAGATGGATAGGGCAATAGCTTTATACATAAGTAAGAATATATATATATATTAAGTATTGAAATAAATTGGACCACTAGTAAGTGAATTCTGAATATAATTATATATATATGTATGTATATATATGTGTGTGTATATATATGTGTATATATATATACGTGTATATATATGTATATATATATATACACAAGTAAGTCATCTGGCAAGGCTACAGTGGCGACAACAGAAGCCGCAAAACTAAAGCTGGCTTACGAGTACACTATATATACAAATGTAGGCAAATTTGGTCATATATTATTAGTTTGAAAATATATATTCCTTTTTACCAATTATCATTACATTTTAACCATAAAATAGTATTATAATCTTCAAAAGTCTGTAAATTTTAATGTAGTTTGGTTGCATAGATACGAACATTTCAATATTCAATTTTTCCACGTGAATATATATGCAGTAGCGTCCAAAAGTTGAGGAACGGTCGATCATTTTCTTTTACATTGCTTCTAACTCTATGAAAAAGGGAAGAAAAATTATTGGTGAATTTTCCAATGTTTAATAATGGTAGTTGAATAAAAAAAAATATTTTTGATTTGGAATACATATTATTTTTTTACATATAAACAAATTTAATTAAATTGCTAGTGTCCAAAAGTTAAGGAACGGGAGAAATTATTAATGAAAAAAAAAACAAAGAATCCTTTCAGTATTTAGTGACGACCCCCCTCCTTGTTTTCAATCACACTATGGCATCTTTTGCTGCAAGACAGAACTATCGTTCACATGTTATAGGGGAGATAATATTCCAGGATTTTCTCATACATTCACATAAATCATCAAGATTTGGGGGGGGGTCTGTGATCGTATCACCAATAATTTTCCAAACATTTTCAATTGGCTTAAGTTCGGGTCTCTGAGCTGGCCAATCTATAACGCAAATATTGAATCTATTTAGCTCTTCTAAAACTATTTTTTTCTTTATGGTACGGTGCGCTGTCTCGCATAAAGATATCAGAATCAGAAAGATAAGGAACCACACGTTCTCTAATCAATTCTCTGTACATTCGGCCATTTACTTTTCCATGAATCCTCGCAAAGGGGCCAGATCCTTTTGAAGATATCATGCCCCATACCATTATACTACCCCTTTCAAATTTGACTGTACTTTTAACGCATTAGGGGACAGTCTTTCTTGACTTTTTTTCTCTGACATGTGGACGTTTGTCTGATCCGAAAAGAGTGAATTTAGATTCATCACTAAAATGAAACTTTCACATTTTTTTCTTTCCAAAACAAATGTTTTTCGGTGAATAACAATTTGGCCTTTTTATTTTTAATAGAAATTAAAGGCTTTGAGTATGGACTCCTTAAAAATAATCCAACTTCGTTTAATCTTCGTGAGATCGTTTGTCTGGAAATTCTTTGTCCAGTTTCGGGTGTAAAATCCCGGGATATCGAAGCCACAGTTTTAAAGCGATCAGAACGAGATGATCGAGTGATATTTCTATCCTCCCTCTTAGTTGTTATTCGGGGTCGGCCCGATTTTTTTCTTTTCAGTCTTTGGTAAACTTTTTTTATTATTTTCTATGACCCGAAAAACAACGCTTTAAGACATATTCAATATTTTAGCAATTATCCTTTTTTTTTCATCATAATTGTCACAAATAAGATGGGGTTTTTTTTGTATAGATAGATTTTTTTCAAATATTCGGAGTCGACATTTTGTTACGTTGTTATTAAAATTGCTAAAAATTTGTATTAATTTTCCCCGTTCTTTAACTTTTGGACGCCTGAAATTTAATTAAAATTATTTATATGTAAAAAAAAACTAATATGTATTCAAAATCAAAAATAAATACTTATTTTCATTTAACTACCATTATTAAAAATTGGAAAATTCACCAAAATTTTTTTCCCCTTTTCATTGATAAAGTTAGAAGCCACTCAATAAAAATGATCGAACATTCCTTAACTTTTACACACTACTATATATATATACATATATATATATATATATATATATATATATATATATATATATATATATATATATATATATATTGTCAATTTAATAAGTTCCACATTCCCTATTGATCAGAAATTAACAAATGAAGGTTTGTTGGAAAATTAATGACCTGAATTGTACAGTGGGCTATGTGACATTTGCATTTAAGGTCGCATGTTATTGTTTAAACAAGTGGGGGATTACTTTTCTATATTAATTTGGCATAAAATTAGCAACCACTATATGGCCACCATGGCTATAATGTTGGGTGGGGGTATTTTGCGTTAAACTAATGCAAAAAAGTGCTCTTCAACTTTTTAAGGCCGTAATTCATTCATATCATTGAAATTACTTGTTTCTTTGAATTTGAACTTGTTTTCGTTTTCGACACCCTCGAAAACCTATAATAATGGTAATTTTAAATTAAAGGATTGGGGGGGGAGATGCAGCAACTTTTACTAATATTTCAATTGTAGTCATTTGGTTTCCCAGTTTTGCATTACAAAACATCTGATATTTCTCCAACAACTCCGACCTCGATGGAGGGGAGACTATAACTTGCTGCTATGGTTTCAAATGATCTGAAGGGGAGATTTGATTCCAAATATTTTTTATACGTTATACCTACCCTTTCTTTTTTGGAAAAAGGGTACGATTATGAATATCCCCTGTATCAAATATTTCTTATACACAGTGAAATTTACTTCATGTATGAAAACCAAAAAGGGGAGATACAACATATGAGAAATATTTGGAATCAAGTCTCCCTTGCACTTATTTCATATCCGTTGAAATCATAGCGAGTTTTAGTCTTCTCTTCGTCAAGGCCAGAGGTTTGGGGAAATATTTATATATCTACATACATACATACATACATACATACATACATACATACATACATACATACATTGATTGATAGATTGATTGATTTATTCAGCCACTCTGATGAATCGTAGACGACGAAACACATTTTCTGATTTGGAGATTCATTTTGAAATCCAGACGAGATATTAATGTTGAAACGCGGAAATTTCAGTGTACCTTAATTGCCATATGTGTTTTTATAACTTACTACTTAGCTCTACCCACGTATTGAGAACCATCCAAGTGAATATTGAATCTCGATAAATAAAATCTTATATGTTCAAATTCCATTTGAAAAGAATCACTTTTCAAAGTAAAAGTTTATGGTTTGAACTAAAGAATACGATGTTTAAATTAGAATCCTTAACCCATGAGAAATCCTAGCAAAATACTAATATTTGTTCTAAATTATTTTGCTAAATAGCACTACGGAGAAAATTAATACTTTCATGTTTAATATGAAATGCCCGTAAAGGACACAGAGAAAGGAATGATTGTTGAAAGTAAAAAACGATATGATAATTAGTATCCAAATGCAAGACTAATTCTTAAAGGGGCATGATGGTATAATTAAGTTCGTATTGTTAGAAGATTTGTATGGTGTAGGTAAAAAACAAAAGTTTCCGGTAATGCATTCAAAGAAAATCGGCAGCAATTCTTTACGAAAATAATTCCGTTTCATTCTTTGATAATTTCAGAAAGCAGAAGTATTTTCCTTTCCATAATGTTAAAATCCAAATGATCAGGTTGAAGTTCAATTAAAACTACCAAAAATGAAGGCATTTCGTCTTTTAATATTTTCTCTGTATGACAAACCCGATGTTGTCCTGGATTCAATGAGGATAAACAATTGTTTCATGACGTCATCAAAATCGATGAAATCGCCCACTTTTTCAATCAAATCGATTGATTGTCTGTTCTAGTTTGGGAACCCCTCCACTGCAGTGTTCCGTGAGGGAGCAGCACATGCCTCATCGTAGTTACTAAGTCCACAATGCATTGTAATCTACATTGCACTGTAGAGAATCTACTGTTCATTATCTAAAATTATCTGTAAATAATAGCTTTACTTAAAGTTTAAAATGCAAAAGTCAAGTATCATAGTTCAGTTCTGCTCTAAACAGAAACATTCATTTCGATCGCGCCCCTGTCATATCAAAGAACCAACTGTTTATTTTATGAAATTAGTTTTACATAATCACTTGAATAACGTACAAAAGCTATGACTTTAATAAATTTTAAAAAATCAACGGTTCAGTTGTGCTCCTAGCAGAAACATTCATTTCGAACGCGCCCCCTATCTTATAAAAGAATCTACAGTTGTTTTTATAGGTTTGGCCTTTCTGCTTATACGGCGATAAAACTTCTCTAGTGCACTTATGATGTTAGGTTGTATAAAAGTGTTAACTTTAGTCAAAATTGGACTTCCTTTTTCAATTGGATTTTTTCGATTAACGATTTTCGGTACTTCTCGGGGCCAGTTGGATATAAACTCTATGTGAAAACACTCCCAAACACATGAAGTACTTTTGTGGGGAAATTCTAAAAGACTCGGCCTAGCTTTTCGAGTCTATAGAGAGATAATTCCCTCTAACAGAGAGAGAGAGAGAGAGAGAGAAAGTTCTATTTATATGGTAGTAGAGTAGAGTAAATCCGATTATAGTAGATAGAGAAATAGATAGATAGATTTATTTATCTAAATAGATAGATAAATAGATAGATGGATAGATAGATAGATAAATATATAGACATATAGGTTTATCTATCTAAATAGATAGATAGAGAGATCTAAATAGATAGATAGATTTATTTATCTAAATAGATAGATAGGTAGATAGATAGATCGATAGATAGATAAATAGATAGATAGATAGATAGGTTTATCTAAATAGATAGATAGATAGATAGATAGATCTAAATAGATAGATAGATAGATAGATTTATCTATCTATTTAGATAGATAGATAGATAGATAGATAGATAGATAGATAGATAGATGGATGGATGGATGGATGGATAGATAGATAAATAGATAGATAGATAGATAGATAGATAGGGTTATCTATCTATTTAGATAGATAGATAGATAGATATAAATAGATAGATAGATATATAGATAGATAGATAGATAGATAGATAGATAGAAATATGCATTACCTGATTTTTATTTAATCGTTTTGTGCTTTGTTTTCCTGTAGCTTGTTGATATCAGAATCAATTTCAGCAAACCAATTTCATCAAATCAATTTCATCAAATCAATTTCACCAAACCAGTATTCGTGTTTCTAAGACGTTCTGATTAGGTTTAAGCTTTAGCATTCTCCCGGTCTATCGTCGGAGTCAGTCACGGCTACGCGTGAATTCGCTTGTTTCAGTCTCGTGGCATCAATATACCCTGCTACGTTTACTCCATACAAGTGCACCATTTGACCGATACGAATCTCGGAACTTCCTCCTACTAATTCGTGGTCACTCTTACATCTTTTGCTACCCGATACACTCATTTCGCACACGTCACTCAGAACTTTAATTCTGGCCTGTAATGGAAGACTTACATTAAATCTCCTCTCGAGGTTACTGAGAAAAAATGGTTGGATTATTTTACCGCCGCGGAAGGTATTACACTGTTCTCTACCTGTATTAAAGCCAGATACGTTATAAGTTGGAGTCTTGTTGCCACTTCTCGAGGGGAGATTCGTTAAGCACCCTTTTCCTGACCTACAAGGTTCAAAACCGGCTTTGAAATCTCGTAGGCGACGTCTTTTACCCCCACCCCCACCGTCTTTCGAACCCCTTTCTCACAGAAAAGACGTTTGGAATCTATCCCTCTTCCTTCGTTATCTTCATGGAACGTGCTCGACTGAGCTTCAATCCGTTGTCCTTCCTACAACAAAAACTCCCTCTAGCAAACCTCCCTGCAACATCTCTATGGCTTTGAAATCTCGTATGAGATGACTTTTACCCCCCCCCCTCCCTTCGAATCTCTTTCTCACCGAATAGACGTTTGGAATCTACCTCTACTCTCTCGTTATCTTAATGGAACGTGCTCGACTGAGCTTCAATCTGTTGTCCTCCCTACAACAAACACTCACTGCAACAAACCTCCCTGCAACATCTCTACATATGCCTAAAACTAAACGCAAATTCGGTGAACAAAATTTATTACCTAGAACTGCTCGTGGAACGCTATACAGTTGGGCTTCTTTCTAGCTAGGTCCTTTTCAAGTCCAATGTAAATAAATTCTTGTTGAGTCGTCCTCTTAATCAAATTCTACTCATTGTTCATAACTACTGATCAATAAACGGTTGTCTCGTCGACCTCCTGACACTTCTTAACCTACCGGTTGATAATCATTCGAATTTATAACTTATCGTATCCTCGAGTAGTTCGTAGCCTTGATAAGTGTTGAGTTTATAGTAAATGTATTTTAACGATGATGCCAAATGAAACTGTTCGCGCGTCTGTCGAGGTGGTGCGTGTATACGGACAGATTGTCAAAAAGATATTCCATGTTTTTTTTTTGTTTTTGTTTTTTTGCTTTTTTCATCAATTTTCACCCCAAACAAGGCACAGTGCCACTTTGAAGTACAGTTGGGAAAGCAGAATCCCGGAAGGGGGTTCCAAAGACATACAGTTCTGAGGGAAGAAACTATTGGAGTAAAAGGCTTTCTTCTTACACCTAGGGATATCTACTGTAAAGGTGTGGGACTTTGTTGCTTGCTGGGTTTGTCGGGATAGTCATGTCGAGGAGGTACAGGTGCTTGTAGTTCGTCAGAGCATTCACCATTAAAGTATTTGTAGAGCAGACAGAGGGATGTGATAAAATATTTTCTAATGGAACAACTGTGGCGCTTGAATCGCAAAGTTATTTCGACGAACGCTAAAAAGCTAATGGTATTAATTGCTTACCCCTTTCTTTCTCCGTTCCGTTTGAATTCACTTCCTTCGTCACTTCTAAACGCAAGTAAGTTTGCAAAGCCGATGCCGTTGATGTCAGCACAGTTCAAAGATGAGTTCGCCGATTTCAGAATGTTGACAGTGATATGAGAGATAACATGAGCTCCGGACATTTCCAACGAAGGCATAAAAATTAGGCTGACAAGTGTGTATTAAGAATGTAGTGACTTTGTAGAAAAATAAATTCTGGGGCACAAAAGGTCGCTCGTTTTAATAGTACTACTCTCGTCTCCGTAGCTCTTCTAGTAGCTTTAGTCTTTGAATAAAAAAATAGGAGGCTTTACTTTTGGAAGACCTTCGTACCAGTTTGCTGATTAAAGGAAAGATACACGTGAAGAATATCGGAGGTTACATCGACCGAAACGTTGTGTGAATAACACTCGTGATGAGAGCAGTAGTCCAAATAGTCCAAATAATATGAATAAACAGCTTCTTAAGAGTTTGTAGCGACGAAATGTATTTTCTCGTAGTCATTAGATTTGATTATCCTCCTGTGAGAGGTTAGGGACTGTGTTTCCGTAAAATGTCTGCGGTAACAAGAATAATAATTCAGTTTAAATAAATACTTTTGTGGCGATTGAATCACAAAGTGATTCCGAACGCTAAAAAAACTAATGTTACTTATTGTTGACGCTCTTTCTTTTCTGCCTCGTTTGGATTAGCTTTCTTCATCACTCTCAAAAGTAAGTACGTTTTCACAACAAATGCTGATTCATTTTGGAATGGAAGCAAAAAAAAAAAAAAAAAAAACCGTGTATTAACACACAAAATATATTTATGTCAACAATTTAACAGAAAGAGTACTGTGAGAGCGGCGTTGGATGTAACACTGATAATGATGACGACGACGACGACGACGGTGATGATGATGATGACAGTGATAATGTTAGTGGTGATGATGGCGATGATAAGGATGATGATGATGATGATGATGATGATGATGATGATGATGATGGTGGTGGCAATGGTTTTGATGATGATGATGATGATGATGATGATGATGATGATGATGATGATGATTATGGTGGTGGCAATGGTTTTGATGATGATGATGATGATGATGATGATGATGATGATGATGATGATGATGATGAAGAAGAAGAAGAAGAAAGAGCAAGAAAGAAAGAGCATTGTTAGGAAAGGTTATTTTGGCATCAATTTAATACAGACACACACACACACTTGTTTCTGGATATTGATAAAGAAGAAATCTGTTTCCTGTCACGAAAATTTCTGTTGACATAAGCGGTCATTAAAAAAAACAAAAAAAAACACTAGTTACCGAGAATTATAATTCAGTTTAAATAAATACTTTTGTAGCGGTTGAATCACAGAGTGATTCCGACGAACGCTAAAAAAAAACAAATGGTTCTAGTTGCTTGCCCTTTTTTTCTCTGTTTGGTTGAATTTGCTTAATTTATCACTTAAAAGTAAGTAAGTTTTCACAGCAAGTGCTAAGTCAACAATGAGAATTTTTTTAAAGAGAGCGAGAAAACACGCATTAATGCACAAAATGTATTCATATCAACAATTTTACAAAGATGTAAAATATACCTTGAAAGACCAACGACTGTGGAGAAGTTTTAAAGTTCATGAAACATAAATAGACAAGAGCATTCTAAATTAAGTGCGTTTCAAGTAGATGTGTTGGTTTGGGGGTGGGGGTCACGCGCCACACAATCAACGTGATTCTCTTTCTGTTTGACTATGAATGTGAATGGGTTAAATAAAACGGTGAACTTCGATGTTTTCTAGCTGAGATGATACATCAATGTTCAATCATCGAAGATGTGTTGTCATGATTACCGTTCCAGGATCTCGCGTCAAATATCTATAAAAAGCAAACATAAGGCGTTACTATATTTTATTAACGATTAAAAATGATTTTTTTTTAAATAAACATTAAAGTGCAAAATAGGTTCATACTTGTGTGACCGGATGGATTTATATTTAATAATATACTCGTAAAGATGCATGGACTTTTATCATAGAGCGTTGGGTATATATATATATATATATATATATATATATATATATATATATATATATATATATATATATATATATATATTTATATATATATATGTGTGTGTGTGTGTGTGTGTGTGTGTGTGTGTGTGTGTGTGTGTGTGTGTGTGTGTGTGCATATATATAATTTTAGTGGATTGTGTTCAACATAAACTTTTTATTCGTATTATTTGGATTCATCCGACTACTGTTCTCATCTTGAGTGTGATTTTCACAACGTCTCGGTCGATGTAACCTCCGACTTTCTTTAGCTGTATCTTATCGAACGAATGTTTCTGTCGAACTCGGGAATTTGCACATAATTTCGAATTGAACCGTTTATTTACTTAACGGGGGTAGCATGCTCTTGTTCCGTCAGCCATGACTGGATAGAGGTTCTAAGTAATTCGCAATTGTATTTTTCGGTCGCCCACGATAACCATTAGACCAGCTATACACCATCTTCAAAAAGGTTTTTCAACCTACTTATACTTAGCATAAAGAAGCTGTCACGTGAAGAATTCGCGCATGCGCAATCGTGAAACAGTTGACGCAAATATAAAAATCCGATTGCCCCCAAGCACCAATTTTTCAAATTGGACACCTTAGTAGAGATTTTTTTCTAAATGAAAACCGTTTAAAAAATTTTCCACATGTCTGCCAACACTATATACCAAATTTCAAGTCTGTAGCTAAGAAATTCGTTGAGTATATAGGTTGAGAAATGTCCTCACACACACATTCTCACTTTTATAGATATACAAATGTATATATATATATATATATATATATATATATATATATATATATATATATTAGTGTTAATTGAATGGAATCTGAATTGGAAAAAAATAGCCTTAATTCAAATTCCATAAACTATTCTTTTAGTTATTTATTTATTTAGAGTAGATCGTCTTATGCAGGTGCTAAGTCTGCATGTATGAAACCTAGTATTAAAACTCAGGCACATACTAGTTTTGATAATTTAGTATACTTAAGAATTTAAACAGCATTTTGTATTAACGTTTATAAAACACACACACACACACGCACACACACACACACACACATATATATATATATATATATATATATATATATATATATATATATATATGACTACTTCATATAATGCTCAATACATAGGTAGAGCAATGTAGTAAGTTATAACATATATATGGCAATTAAGCTACACAAAATATTCCGCGTTTCATCCACGCTAGTATTCATCAGGCTTATGCATAAGCCTGGCGAATCCTAGCGTGGATGAAACGCGGAATATTCTATGTAGCTTAATTGCCATATATATTTTATAACTTACTACACACACACACATGTCTATATAATTATAAAACTCGAATGATCTTGTAACGAGTGATGTAACCCACTTTCCGGTTTACGACATCCAGTTGCGCATGCACGCATAAGCATTAACCCATAACAACGTAAACAAATAAACACAAATCGCTTCTTTTGCAGATTTTTACCCGTGCACTGAAATATTAACGTTATTATTTCGAAATTATTATTTAACAAGGGAAGAGTGGGGTGTTTTGCAACTATTCGTTATTATAACTACACTGTCGCTATTTTCTTACAGCTAAACAACTTTAACCTGTTGACCAACATAAGAACAATTGTAGTAATGCCAAGAATCCTACTACTACTACTACTCTCTATCCGTCCCTTTTCCTTCCTTTCTTCTTTTTTTTGTTTATATTTCTAGATACAAAATAGTTGTTTGAGAACGGTGAATTTGTTGACACAATCCGTTTAAATATTAGTTTTATTTTTTTGCTTCAGGTTTTATTAATTATTTTTTTTTAGATTTTAAGTTTCTATAACTTGGTTAAAGAATTCCAAGATTGGTATTACATTCTTATATTTCTTGTCGGTAGGTTGATGTGCATTTTTGCTGGTAAATCACTTTCCTCGGCGTTCGATTCGTAGGAAAACCATGTTTAATTTTCGATTTTTTAGCGATATCTCGAAAAAATAGGTAACTTTACACGAATAGGGAGGATTTTTTTTCATATTTGAATGATCCGTCCGTGATTTTTCATTTTAATTATACTTTCATAGAAATGTTTCTGTTATGTCAAAAAAAAAAAACTATTTTCTTTACGTCACAAGTGTCACGCTCATGCATGAATTCCATAGCTAATATAGCATACTGACCCAACGGGTACGGCTAGTCTAGTATATATATATATATATATATATATATATATATATATATATATATATATATATATATCAAGCTTCGAGCTTTTGGAAAAAAAAAGAAAAGTATTTTAAAATCTTTATCATGAAATTAGCAAGAAAGGATAAAAGCGCCTTGCTTTGTTGTATAGTCAGTTCCAAAGTGTCAAATATAGCTGCAAACAAATTTCCATATATATATATATATATATATATATATATATATATCGTGTCCAAAATGTTACTAGATTTTTTAAAGTCTTTGTCCTTTTACTATTAATGATCATTATTTTCTTTATTTCAGATATTGTACAGATAATATTTTGGAAATTAATTAAGGATAAATAAAGCATTGAACAACGTACGCAAGTTGCGAAATTGTTTTACCAAAATCAGGGGTCAATTGTTTTGACTGAAAGAGTTTATCGACAGCATTTTCAAGTCAGAGATAGCCCAAGTCACAACACTTTTTTGTGGGGAAAATCTTAAAATAAGAATTCATGCTAACAAAACCCAAACTCTGCAAGCATTGAAGGAAGACATCAGGAACGCAATAAGGGAGTTAAATCATAATCCAGAGATTCTGCAATCTGTCATGAATAATGTTTTTGAATGAGCACAAATATGCGAAGCCGAAAATGGTCAACATTTAAAAGATATCATTTTTTTTATAAATAAAGATTGTTTGAATTTTGTATTTCTAAAACAAAATCTTTTTCCAATGTCTTAGTCAGATTGTACACAAGTATGCGAAGCTGAAAATGGGCAACATTTAAAAGACATTATTTTTTATGAACAAATATTGTTTGAATTTTGAATTTGCTGTACAAGAATACGAATCGCCTCAGCCGGAAATGGTTTCTTCTTTACTGACAAAGATGGGTTGTATTATCAAGACATAAACTGCACATTGTTCCTACCCCTCCCCCCCAAAAAAAAAAACAACAACAACAACAAAACAAATTTGATAAAATGAATACTAAATAAAAATTCGGCCAATAATATTGTTTTTATTAGAGGGTCACCGCTTATCAATGCCTCAGGGCCACTCAAGGATAAGAGCCAATTACTGCTGGGTAGACTGTGAAACAACTCTGATGAAATCGTTGCACTTGTGCCCCCCTTCGATGTACATATCCGGACAAACATACTCAGCAACAAAATTATAATCTTCACTGTTGAGGTCCCTAAAGACCAGAAATCTTTCTACTCTGTTTCTTCCCTCGGACAGCTAGATTTTTGGAATTCTCTTTCTGCTTCCCTGACTGTACTGATATGCAGAAGTTTAAATGTAACGTAAACCAACATCTTGTTAATTTTCTTTAAGAATGGTCCCAAATATTAACCCTTTACATCTAAGTTATTAGGAGTAAAGGTGAGTAAGAAAAAAATGATAGTCGATAATATCGTAACTTGGATAGGGTTTGATTAAGAAAACGGTTAAATAATAATTTATTTAGATTATATTTGAAAGTTACCACGTTATAGTCAGCCGAAAAGCAGCTCCGCGGTATTGTCTTCCACAGACGGATAATTCTTAAGAAACAACGTAGGATTTCCGTTTGATGATATGATAGCGAATAAACGAAAATTATTGGCCGTTAGCTAAAAGAGTATCTGACGTTTCTGAATTTTTTAGATGAGGATTGATTATTCGGATTATTTGGACTACTACTTTCATCTT
>NC_136513.1:21547500-21617500 GCF_053919585.1 Euprymna scolopes | reverse complement strand
ATATTTTTAACAATCACTTCAACAGTGGATTCGTCTCTACTAGGCTTAGGTATGATTATGTCTCAGGGAATTAGTTTATTGCTAATTGCATGAGACAGCCCAACTAGGGAAGGCCACTGGACTGGCCAGGTAATTTATATCTACTGATTTTCTATATTTATTTCTTTTTAGTTTTAGTGTGATTAGTTCTAATCACGTCGTGCTGCTGTCAATAGAGAGTATGTTTTGCTGTTCATGTGTCCTTCTCTTTACCCTGCCATGTTTTGTTTTTACTGTTCCGATTGATATTTGTATCTTCCCAGTCTTCCTTCTTTTGCTGTCATATTTTGTTTTAGTTCTTCGTGTTTCTTATTTAGTCTTTCCGTTGTGAATCAGATTTACTCTGTTTAAGAGTTTTCTGCTCTATTTTATTCTTTTATGATTTCAGTTTGGTGATCTGGGCTTCCAGTCTGGTTTCTCATAGAGATATTGTCGAGCCATTGTTTTGGACAGTTTTTTTTTCTTGTTTTTAGCTTTATGCTTACTTATTTTGCCCTTGCATATATCTAATTGTTCAGGTTTGTGATAGTATCGGTTGAGATATATTTCAGCGTCTTTTTGATACTTCCTTTTTTCGGATAGTGTGGTGAACTTTTTAAAACCACTATGCATGTATTCCATCATAACCGGGTGTTTTTGCACAAGCAGGTTATTAGTCAGTGCTTGCTCAGAACCGTTACCGTTCCAGCGTCTTTTTGTATCAAGGCAGTCCTTCCTTTGGTACTTCTTTTTTTTTTTTCAGATACGTTGTCTCGGGTTTCAGTCTATCACGTAGTATTGTGAACTTTTTAAAGCCAGTATTCCATCATAACATGGTGCTTTTTCGGTTTGTCATTTTCCTTACGGCCATCCTAAACCTTCCTTCATTAATTTATGTTTCTCTTCCTTCCTCAATTTCTTAGAATTCATTTTTCATGTCTTTTAGGCATTTAGAGTTTCTGCTATGGTCTTGAGGCCCCAGAAGTGTTTTGGTTCTGCCGAGTTCGGTTGTTTTGTTCTTGATATTCCTCCATTCACTTTTGGATAAAATTTACTTTTGGATAAAATTTACTTAATTTTAAATGTTCTGTTTTGTTTGTACTGTTCATATTTGTATTTGCATCGCCTGAGTCTTCCTTATTTTGCTGCTATTTTTGTTTTAGTTCTTCATATTTCTTATTTAGTATTTCCATCGTGAGTCAGATTTACCCTCTTCCAAAGTTTTCTGTTCTTTTCATTTTATTTATGGTTTTAGCTTCTTTTCTAAGTTTGGTGATTTGGTTTGCTATCGAGGATTCATCGATCCATTGTTTTGGAAAGTTTTTTTTGTTGTTGTTTTTAGTTTTTTTGCATATATTTACTTGTTCATGTCTGTCATAGTATCTGTTGAGATATATGAGAGGAATCGGTTTATCTTTTTGTTTATAATTTTCATTTATTCTCTTTTTTGGTCCTTAGAGATGGTAGTTTGGTTTTATCCTCGTGCATAAATCGTTTGATGTTTTCAATTTCTCTTGCTTCTTACTCAGTTAGTTTTGAGATTTTGCTTTCTACAGTTCTCTCAATGTCAGTGTTTTGTCAGTCATACACTTATTACATCATCTTTAGTTTAATTTCAAGAATCCGTCTGGCGTGGTCCACAATCCGTTGCTCAATTGCCAGTAGACATATACATAGATTTTTCATTCGTTTCCAGAAGCTACTGTCTTTGCGTTTTCTTCCGTAGCTATGACTAGTCCGTTCTCTTTTGATGTTCATTTCTTTCTATTACGTTTTGGTTTGCTGTCTTGTTTGCTGATTGTGGGATTAGTCGTACTAGGCGTTAGAGAAGTTGCTCATCTGTTTTATATATGTGATCTTGTTTCTGAAATTCAAAGAGGAACTAAGATAATCATGCTGAGCAACGAGCGAATACTTACCAATTATAACACACAGATCTTTCTTCTGAGTCCCACGGCTTTTATTATTATTATTACTATTATTATTATTATTATTATTATTATTATTACTATTATTATTATTATTATTATTATTATTATTATTATTATTGACTCACAAGGAGCTTTAACACAGGTCATAAAAGATCTCTCGAAAACAACCTGTACTGTTCCCTGGAAGCTGGGTCTCCCAAGTCTCCCCAGTTTTCCAGTACTCTCCACCTCTTCTGATACCATTTGCAAATGAATTTGCATTATCGCAACAGCCGCTTACCATCGATTTCTCCCTAGCAGCGGCCATTTGTCTCCATTGGAATTTGAGTGGCAATAAACCTCCCTAATATCCCAGTTCCTCACACTTATCCAGCGGAGGTTTTATCAGTACTCTCTCCTCGGTCTTTCCATCCTCCTTGATCTTTCTCGGCTACTTGGCATTATTTTTTATTGGAGGGGACAGTGTTTGGGTAATGGGAGAGGATGGGGAGCGGAATAGAGAACTTATGGATATGCATCTTCAATGTTCCATGTAACACTTCTTCATGTTTTGTCTCTTCAGTAGCTCGTTTAGCCTGTTCATATTATTATTATTATTATTATTATTATTATTATTATTAGTAGTAGTAGTAGTAGTAGTAGTAGTAGTAGTAGTAGTAGTAGTAGTAGTAGTAGTAGTAGTAGTAGTAGTAGTAAGGGTCCATGGCGCAGTTGTTTGAATACTTGAAAAAGTACTTTTAAAGTGATATTCTTCTGAAAGTCTTCAGTGGCGGCGACAGAAAAATACAACTGTGAATTACCTAGGACCTCTATCCAATAATGGCTGACGAAAGTAGAGTATGTCAACCCCATGAAGTAAATAAAGTGTTCCGTTTGAAATTTCGTGCAGGTTCCCCACATCTCAGAAGCATTCCCGAGTTCGACAAGATACACATGTAGAAAGTAGGTGTCGTCGATCGAAACGTCGTGAAAATGGCACTTAAGGTCAGAACAGTAGTTCGAAGAATCAAAATAATACGAACTAAAATATAGTATTATGGCTCGTCAACAAGAATTAACAATAAACGAAAAGAAATAATGAAAGAAATTAGCAAAGGAAAACATTCGCTTCAATGTTCTTAAGAATTTAAATATGGATCATCGAACAAGCAATAAATATGTCAAATGGGAATTCAACCAAGGAAAAACGTTTCGGATCAATTCAGAAATTTAACAAAGTAAGATCTCTCATATATTGAAAGGGAATTAATAAAAAAAAACTTAAACCCGTCCAGTGCGTTAATATTTGAGGCCTCTAGAGCTCTTATGTTGTCAGGGTAAACACAATATAAAGCATTAAGGGAGTTTGTTGATGTAAAAAATAAAATAAATAACCCCATTTTAATGAAAAAAAAAACATAAGGAAAGAATATTGTAGTGGGGAAAAATATATGAAACCTGATTTCAGTAAAGTGCTTTTGACAGAGGAATCAAGGATCACCCTCGATAAGCTCCATGAATAGGCTTGCGGATGGGTTTTCAAACTACATGATTCAAGACAATTTTTTTAAACGCTTGCAAGGGGCGGTAGTATCCTGGTATGAATTGGGGCCATTGGTAATTAGTTCGTGGGTCAATTTAAAGTGACAAACGTGGTTATAATGTATTCCAAATGTAACTGTGAGTTTATAGAGCACCAATCTTTATGTAAGCGTTGATCTACGATCTATATGCAAAACAACGCACTAAATCATGCGTCAAAGTTTACTAAAATCTGGTTGAACGACAAAGGAATCGTTAAAGATTCTCTTATGGACTTGCCTTCAAATAACTGTGACTTGAATCCCATTGAGAACCTGTTGAGTTTCCTCAAGAGAGATCTTTATTCTTACGGAAAGCAATTCAATGACATTATGACCTTTGAGAATAAGTTAAAATTGCAAATCTAACATCAGTTGTTAACAATGGGATCCTTGGCCTTCAGGTCAAGATCAAAGTGTAGTATCTTTCTTCAGATGCTGCACTTCAATTTCTTGTTCTCTGTCAGTGGAGGAGAAATCCTTCATGACTGAGACAATTTTTATTTTTGTTCCTTTTCTCCACATTAAAAAACGACCCTGGTGTCTAACTCTGTCCCGTGGAGAGTCATTGTAAATAGGAATAATGGGATGCTTGGAAGATACCTCCTTGTATTTTAATCTCAGTTATGTATTCTTCATCAGCTGTCAGTTCAATATTCATCTTCTCATTGACTTTTCAATCAAATTGATAATTTTTCTCTGATATGTATTGTGTATATTATCGAGCATTCTATTATTCATGCCTGAGGGATCATGTCAAACGCTTTCTTGTTGTCGTCGATCCCTGCCATAGCTATATTTTTTTTCTACTTTTAGCCTCTTTCAATATCTTTAGCTCTATATATAGTAGATCACACTTTCCTTCTTTTTCTTTTCGTTACGACGTCCTTTCTGTTCATCGAGAAATAGTCCACGATTATTAAGGGATTTGTATATTTGTTCTCAGTTGTGCTGTTAAGATTTTCCACATGGTTTGGTATGCAAGTTATAGGTCGGTAGTTTCTCAAGGCAATTTCCTTTCCTGTTTTTTTTTTGTTGCTTTTTTTTGTATCGGTATGATTCTACCTTTGATCATCCACTCTGGCACGTATTATTATTATTATTATTATTAGTAGTAGTAGTAGTAGTAGTAGTAGTAGTAGTAGTAGTATTGCTATTATTATTATTACTATTGTTGTTGTTGTTATTGCTATTTGCTATTGTTATTATTATATTATCATTTCTATTGTTATTATTAATGTTGTTATTGTTTTTGTAGAGTTCATATCTTGGTGTGCCCCACAACATATATGTGGGCACTAAGCTATTAGATATTATTATATATCCAATATTTTTCTTCCTATCATTGTTATTATTATTATTATTATTATTATTATTATTATTATTATTATTACTATTATTATTATTATTTACATTATTATTATTATTATTATTATTATTATTATTATTATTATTATTATCATTATTATTATTATTATTATTTACATTATTATTATTATTACTATTATTATTTACATTATTATTATTATTATTATTATTATTATTTACATTATTATTATTATTACTATTATTATTTACATTATTATTATTATTATTATTACTATTATTATTATTATTATTATTATTATTATTATTATTATTTACATTATTATTATTACTATTATTATTTACATTATTATTATTATTATTATTACTATTATTATTATTATTATTATTATTATTATTATTATTATTATTATTATTATTATTATTATTATTTACATTATTATTAGCATTGCGCTCTACTATGAGTTAAAGTAACATATAGATATATAAATACAGAGATTGAATGAGGAAAAGAGCAAGATTAGTGTCCGAAGTTTCTTCGGTCGGACACGCACTCACAGAGACGGACACATACACGCACATGCACGTACGTAGGCAGGCAGGCTCACACCTATTGTCAGTTTCCTACCCATTCAACATTTTTCAACATTTTTCTCCGTCTATCAACCCACCCTCTTTTTCTATTCTTCCTAAATATATATGTATGTGTGTGTTCTCTGCTTCTTCCCTCACTTTTTTTTGGAATGAAAACTTAGACACTCAGGGAAGCAGCCGTATCTTCATCCCGGCAAGACATCAGCAGCAGTCACACTTTTTTGTGAGGGGGGAGAATGTGTTTGTTTTTTCTGAGTTGTTTTTTTTTTTTTTTTTCGGACGCCCAGAACAATTTTTTTTTTTTTAGTCAAGGGAAGAAGGGATGGAGGACTCACACCCAATCCGCTACCCTTCCTAAATTCTACTTTTTTTTCACTTATATTTTTTAATAATACCCCTCTCTCTCTCTCTCTCTCTCTCTCTCTCTCTCTCTCTCTCTCTCTCTCTCTCTCTCTCTCTCTCTCGTTTCGCATTCTCTAGTTTTTTGCGTTTCCCTTGTCTCATTTTTTTCGGGGTTGGGGGGACAGTCGGCCCCACTCCCATAAGCAAGCACCACCCTTACGTACGAGGACGACAACGACCACCACTTCCAGGAGGTCGGCCATTGCCATGTCTATTTGCTACTTTTGCCTTAACCACGGGAACGGACACACAGACACAGGCGGGAAATCGGACAATTATAAGGACATTCACACACTTCTTGGAAATCGACGAAATAAAACAAATAATATCCAACGTCAGATATACACCCGCATGTTGTAGGAGAAATAACCCGTTCATATTACTTCTGCAAATATATATATATATATATATATATATATATATATATATATATATATATATGTATATGTATATATATATATATATATATATATATATATATATATATATTGTTGAGACGATAGATCGGAATCGGGAATCGAAAAAATCGACAATATGTTAACAAATTCCTAATGAACCGCCCCCTTAAGTAAACACTTCATCAAATCTCCACACTAACGTAATGTACTTGCAATAACCCTTATCCCTGAGTGGCTTCCGGGCCTTGATAAGTGGTGATCACTGTGTAAAAAAAAAAAAAAAAAAAGGTATCGGAATCGAAAAAATTGGTGTCTATTTCCGATGCCAAAACGATTCTTTTAATTGTGTTTTTTTTATTTAATTTTGTTTAAAGCAAAATCGTCCATTGCAGGTAATAATGATAAAATAATAAATATTTATTGATTTTAAAATACCAGTAGAGCTAAAATCTATAGAGCATCCTCCGCAAGTGTAATTTACGTTAAGAAAAATATTTGCACATTTAACATGTGTTTTTTTTTCTTTTTTTTTTTCCAGAAATCAGGGGTAAATAATAACTCTATAGTTAAATGTTTAGAGATTTATAAAGAATCGGAATTGGAATCAGTAATTGTATCGGAATTGGGAATTTAGTACGGAATCGGTAATTGTATCCGAATCGGGGAAAATATCGGAATCGACCCATCACTAATATATATATATATATATATATATATATATATATATATATATATATATATATATATATATATGATTAGTTTGTTTGTTTGTTTTTTTTTAGATAGCAATCCAGCTAGGTGCCCCTTTAAAAGGAAAATCCGAAGATATCCGAAAAATAAGACCGTATTTATATTTTGTATTTTGTGTACAGACAATTGTTAGATGAGATAAGTCATTGATACCGTCGGTTTCAAGCCAGATAATTAGGGCTATTTTAGATATCCACATCAAGCTGTCTTCAGCCAATACTCATCTCTTGTAAATAACCCGTTCATATTACTTTTGCAATTATATATATATATATATAGGTAATACACACACACACACATATATATATATATATATATATATATATATATATATATAAATGAAAGGTGATCATTTTTATATATATATAAGTTAAATAATGATGGCACGAATATCTTTCGGCTCGAGTTTTTAATTTAATTTTCCTGTCATTTTATCTGAAGATGTCCCCAAAACATTGATATTTTTCCAATGCTATAGGGTTTTCTGTACTCTTTCCTATTACGACATACATCGTATCTATCTATCGATCTATTTATCTATCCTCTCTCTTTCTCTCTCTCTCTCTCTCTCTATATATATATATATATATATATATATTTGTTTATATATATATATGCAAATTCACACATGCACACACACACACACACACATATATATATATATATATATATATATATATATATATATATATATATATATATATATGCAAATTAGTTCATTTTTTATTAAGTCGTTCGCGTATCAATGGCTGGGCACATAAAAAAATTCGTTTAAACAAATTTACATAAAATTAATATACGAAAGTATAAATTTATGCGTAAACTTTAAGTAATTACTTCAAAAGTGCTCAATACGTAGGTAGAGATAGTTAGCGGAATATTCAGTGTAGCTTAATCGCCATATATATTTCATAACTTTATATATATAAATATATATATATATATATATATATGATATACTTTTATTTATATTCAAATAAACAGTTTTAATGTCGCATTAAAAGTGTTTCTTTGACTATACATAAAAGTGTATATATACATATATATATATACTAGTATATATATTATATGGAAAAATGCGCGCTTGAAAAGTAATATTCTTAAGATTTTATTAAACCTTGAAAAGTAAAGGACAAGAAATTCAACCTGGAAAAGTAAAGAACAAGATATTCTAGTAAAGTAAAAAAAAAGAATTTTTTAGACTTAAAATATTGCAGCTAAAAATAAAATTTGAATATTGATAAATATTTTATTTATTATTTGCATATGTTGTTGTTTATTATTGAGTTAGAAAGGGTGTCAGTCGCTGGATTGAACTTATTTCCCCCCTATTATTTGCATATATTTATGTAGTGAAAATTGTTTGAATAAAATCAATTCATTAGTTAGTTAGTTAGCACATGGAATTAATAATTTTATAATTTACATAAAAATTAATAATTTTATTATATCATAATTAGGATCATTTAATTTTTTCTAACTCAACAATAAACAACAACATATGCAAATAATAAATAAAATATTTATCAATATTCAAATTTTATTTTTAGCTGCAATATTTTAAGTCTAAAAAATTCTTATTTTTTACTTTACTAGAATATCTTGTTCTTTACTTTTCCAGGTTGAATTTCTTGTCCTTTACTTTTCAAGGTTTAATAAAATCTTAAGAATATTACTTTTCATGCGCGCATTTTTCCATATAATCCATGATTTTTCCAGGCATTGCTATTGTATTAATATATAAATTTATAATATTTATTAATGATTGTCAAAAAAATATTAGCTCTCAAACACACATTTATGCAATATTTATCATTCAATCACAATAGTTCCGAGCCAGGGTCTCTACCGAGACTGCGGTTCATGAATTCGTGATCTGTATAGAGCGTAAAATAACAAAAAAGAAGATGTCACTCGGTGTCTTTTTAGATATCGTACGAGTTTTCGACAACATACCCTTCAGTAGTATGTTCAAGTCGCTACGAGAACTCAATGTGCCACCAGTACTCATCCGATGGATTGAGTATATGGTGAGGCACAGAACAGTTCAAGTAGAACTACTGAGGGCAACTGTTAAAAGGGAAGTAGTTAAATGAAACCCCCAAGTGGGATTTTATCACCTTTACTATGGAACTGTATGCTGAATCCTCTTTTAAAGGAGTTTAAAAATATGAATATTTATGCCCAGGCTGATGCTGATGACATCGCAGTGCTGGTCGCGGGTTCAAAAGCATCATTGGGCAGACGCATTGCCAAAATAGGACTACATTTTTTATCAAATGTGATAACGAAAAATTTGAGTTCATTCAAAGAATATGTATATCATAGAATTCACTAATATTTTTAATCGATAAATTCACCATTTTTTGCTATAAAATCATAAGGAGAGTTTAAAAAAATTAGTTATTAAAAAAAAGTACGGTTTTTTAATTATAAAAAAAAACGATACACGGGATTGAACCTAAAATCTTCCCACCAACCCCCCGGTACTCTAACCGTTACGCTAACATGTCATATTGGCCAAATCGCAGTAAAAAATATTTATATACAAAAAAAGTTATGCAAAATAAAAATAAAAAAGCGTTAGTCACTTATGTACTTACTCTCCTGTTTGTGAACCCACATATTTTGTTGTAACTTTTTTTCTACTGAACCAATTTTAGAAATATTTTTTTCAAAATGTAGCTAATGAGGTGTTCTATCCAACTATATAACCTGTTTGAAATTTAATTGCGAACGGAATTAGTGGTGGGGGTTTGAATGTGTCTCGATTCATTCAATTTCGGACTTAAGCATATATTCAACCACTACCGTGGTTGAATGATAAACCACTACCGTGGTTGAATGATATATATATATATATATATATATATATATATATATATATATATATATATATATATATATATATATATATATATATACTAGCAGTTGAGCCAGGCTTAGCTCGGGCCCTATGTACTGTTCATAACTAGCCCTACGTGTTAATATACTTTATGTAAGATTTCAAATGTTTAGACCAAAAATTGTCTACTCAGACACGTAGAGCCGTAGAGATAAATTTTTATAACTGGGACATCATTGACCCCCTAACCATTATTATTTTGGTCTCAAATCAAAATAAAAAGTTTTTCCCATATCCAAGATACCTGCACCTAAAATATCAAGTGTTTAGACTCAAAATTGGCGGAGAAATTTAGTAGAATCAATTTCAACTTTGTTTTTTTGGCAGCCAAAGTTTCGTCCCAAAATTAATTAATAAAAATGTTTGTCCATATCGTCAGATGATTCAAGTTAAAAAAACTTGAATCATCTGAGGATGTGGACGGATAATTTTTATTCTGTCTAATGAAACAATTTGTAATGATATATATATATATATATATATATATATATATATATATATATATATATATGGAAATAACAAAGACGAATTAAACACAAGGATACGTAATCAAAACAATAGATTCACCGGTTTTGTTCAGATCAATAAACTTCTTCAGAAAAAGTGATGCGCACAAAACATATGATGATGTTGGTTATTTCTGACTAGCATTTAGGAAGTGTGCCGTCCGTCTTATAGTATCATAAACAAAATTAACAAATAAATGGATTCTCAGAAAAGCATACGGGCAGTCAGTAAAGGATGAAAGAAAGACGTAAGTACCGTATGCCTAGGCTTTAATAAATGATTTTTTCGAAGACACTTTCCAATAAATGCTTCGGCATTTGTTTGTACTTCTACCCAATTCTTTTCAAGCCGGACATCCGGTTCGAACTGAATGCCAAAATTAAACCGGGCCATGCGATCCAGTGACAAGATGCGCCAGCATATCACAACTTGGTCAAACTCCCAAACGTAAACAGTTAGACTTGCTGCGATTTATAACCGTCCCTGAAAGTTCTTCGTAACGAGTAAGCGTCTTAATCAGTGCTTCTATATCTCGAAATCACAACACATAGACAGTACAATAATTAGTGCACACGGAAAGTTCGTCACGTAATCTGCCTCCCAAAATGATTTCACATTGTCGCTCCGACAAAAGAAAGTGTTCCAACGCTAGGACGCAAAGCACTAGCGACAGCGAACGCCTCTGACAAACGATCGTATTTCATATAAGTACACCACGGCGGTTGACTGGCAATACAAATTAGACATACACTAGCAAGAAGACCCGACGTTGCCCGGGATTGAATGAAAAATCAACGAATGTTCCAAACTTTCAATATTTTCTTCTTTCTTAGAACTGCAAGCCTTCGGAACCCTGTTCCGTTTTCCTGTTTTCCAACTGACTGCAATATGATCGTCTTCAAGTCCAATGTGAACAAATTCTTGATGAGCCTCCCCCTTAAGTAATCCAATTTATCAAATTTCAACTACTAACGATTACTACGACAGGATCCCTTTGACCACTGTACACTCATTAACCCTTATCCTCGATTGGCCTCCAGGCCCTGATAAGTAGTGACTCCTTTGTAAAAAAATCGAAATCAATGATATCGCATATTTTTCAATCCAATCGATTGATTGCCTACTCTTGTAGCAGACCCACCACGGTGCACTGGAGAAAAAAAAAACTTCACATGCCTTACTTGAGCGACTTAGTTCATGACATATTGTAATCTACATTGCACTGTAGAGAACCAACTGTTGGTTTTGTATGAGTATTTTTTTATATATAATGGCTTGAATTAAAGTTTAAAATTCAAATGTCAAGTATCATGGTTCATTTGTGCTCTAAACAGAAACATTTATTTTGAATGCGCCCCCGTCTTATCAAAGAATCTACTGTAGATGTTATGCTTCAGGTTCTTCTGTTGATGCGGTGATAAAACGTCTTAAATACACTTGTGACATCAGGTTGTATAAGGGTGTTAACTTTGGTTAAAATCGGGTTGTTCCTTCTTCAATCGGATTTTTTCGATTACTGAACTGTTAAGATTCTAAAAACTGGTTCGGGACAAGATCAAAGTGTAGTATCTGTTCTTCAGATGCTGCACTTCTATTTCTTGTTCTCTATCGGTGGAGGAGAAATCCTTCACGACTGAGACAATTTTTATTTTTGTACCTTTTCTCCACGTTAAAAAACGACCCTGGTGTCTAACTCTGTCCCGTGGGGAGGCATAGTAAATGGGTGCAATTTTAGGCTTAAGACTAAGGATGTCTTTAGAAGAAGTTGAAATTCGGGAAATCGTACTTAATTACTGTTTAATGACTATTAGTCGAATGAAATGCAAATCTGAAACGATCTAATTTTCAAATCAAAGATTTACTCTATGATATTAAATCTTTTCTAAAAGAGTCTAAAAATACTGAAATTCCTGAAATATTTATCAATTTATGTCTAATATCTATTCTTGATGTTGTGTAATCACAAAACTATGTTATATATGTACACGCTATCATACTGAGGCCATAACTGCAAGAAACCGCTATCTCAATGTTTAGATGTAATAATATTTATTGTATCTGGTAGGTCTATTAGTCCTGAAATAGGTGGCTCATTTTTTTCAAATTTCATTAAGCAGCGAACATCAATTAGTATGTTCCAGTTTAACAAAATTGGTCAAATATCGTGCGGTCTGCATTCACGCCAGATGTATCTAAGATTATGTCTCAAGATCCTACCAGGATTTTATAGATAAACACCATAACTAGATATATTTTGCAACATAAATAAGCAGAGGACGTCGTATGATTCCGTTATTAGCAGGATGGTTCAATCATAATTTGGGGTCTCTGTTCGCCCCGGACATTTATCGAATGAAAATATGCCCAAAACGCCTACAAGGGTCTGAAAGATAAACACAGAAACCCGATATATTTTGGAACATAATAACGCCTTAGATTAAGACATGAAAGTGTTAAGAAAGGTTTTTTAATAATTTCGTGGAGTCTTAGTCCGCACCGAACATCCGTACAATTAAAATATATTTAGTGTTCTTTTCTCTTCCCCGCAGCCTCTTTCTCAAAGAAGAGATGTTGCGAGATGGTCTTTGCTCTATCGTTATTTTCACGGCAAGTGCTCGTCTGAACTCCAACCCACAGTGCCCCCTTGTCAAACTTTCACAAAAAATACTCACCTAATTACAACCATTGACAATAATTTCCCCCACTCTCTATGTGTGCTTAAATCTAAACGCAGATCCCACAAACAAAGCTTCTTTCCTATAACTGCCCGCCTGTGGAACTCTGCTCCGCTGGATGGTTCCCTGCCTACTACAGTATGGTAGCCTTTGACTCTAATTTAAACGACTTCTTGTCGAACCGCTTCCTTAAATAATCAAATTCTACTCAATTTACACCATTAACGATTACTACAATACTACCTTACATTCATTAACCCTTATCCTCGAGTGGCCTTGGGACCTCGATAAATAGTGACCCTCTTGTAAAAAAAAAGCATCGTTGCAATACACAACAAGTTAGAGAACAAACTGTAGAAGTTGCAGTTATCACTCTAGTTTCGACCATATTTTAGCACACACGTTACTTTACCGACTTCACAAAAACTAAAACAAATAAACATAATGAGAACACATCGCAAACACTTAACTTGTCAATGAACAAAAACCATTCCGAGGTTTTCAATGTTCGATTGAAATATTATTTTTTGTTGGTGCAAAGAAAAAGAAATAAAACGGGCTTCTTTTTCTTTTTATTTTCGTATAAAAATCCCTGGAAATTATCGCGCAGTCGCACAGTCGCACACACACACATCGTAAAGGCTAAATTATTGGAGAAATATTTGGAACCCAATGTCCAGAAATCTCATGTAGGAAGAAATGCACGCACACACATACACAATCGAAAACACCTATTACAATTATCATACACACACGCATGCGTATGTGAGCTTATCTCTATGAATATATATATATATATGTATAATGCATGTATATGTATACATATACATATACATATATATATATATATATATATATATATATATATTTAAAAAATATATATATATTTAACATATACATGCATTATATATATATACTATTATTTCAGCCCGGCGATGCCCGGGTGTTTGCTGTTGAGCAAAAAAAAGAAAAAAATGTGGAGTAGGAAGACAGGCTTGAATCCGTACCGCGAAGGAGGAGAAGAACGAGGAAAAACTTGATGTCTTTGCTGTTATGACCACCGGCAAACCGGAAGTAGCGTAGGTTTAAATTAAGGCTAGACAATCGAAGAAAGGGAACGACTTTCGAAAATATCGGCGAAAAAAGCGACCCCTCCCTGTAGAAATGTGTCCAGTTGAGGGTGAAGAAATTAATGATTTTAGCCAATTTTTGGTATTTGACGTCAAAACAATACTGATCTTCGTACAATATAATCCGTCGCTTCTATCGAAAGGTTTAGGCAGACATGCAAACATACATCCATACATTTATATATTGGTAGCTCAAATTTTCGACCCAAACCGATTAAAAAGCTTGCCCTATCTCTGAATACTCTTTATGTAAAATTTCAAATGTTTAGACCAGGAATTGCTTGAGTAATTTGGTAGAAACCGCGGAGGTAAATTTTTTTTTTAATTTGACCCCTATTATGACATCTTAACATTTATTGCATTGGGCTCAAATCAAGTTATCAAGTTAGATCCATGTCCAAGGAAGCTATATCTAAAATTTCAATTGTTTATACTCAAAATTGTCGGAAGAGTTTAGTAGAGTTCTCAAAGGTAAAATCGGTGACCTTTGACGCCTTAACAGTCAAATTTCTGGCCGAAAACAGATTGCAAAGATTTTCCAAAATCTCAATACTCTGTATATCAAATTCTGAGTCTGTAGACTTAAAATTGACAGAGTTATTACGCGAGGAAATATACACAGACAGAAAGACACACACACACATACTTTCACTTATGTATATATATATATATATATATATATATATATATATATATATATATATATATATATACAGTTTCGGCAAAAAGAAAGTCCACACTCGTCATTTTTTCAAAATTTGCAAATTTAAACTATATTTAATGTAACTGTTTAAACAACCTATACCTCATTTGATTCGCCTTTTATTCCTCTAATATTTTACCTGTTCACATTTGACTTTTAATTGAAATATTCTCGTGGTCACGTCAATTTAAAAATAATAACTTCAAATGTAAGAGGAAAAAAGAAAGTCCGCAACAATAAATTCGCTTAAAAACGACTTAAATTATAGCCCCTAAATCAGTTTAAAATATTCACAACAGGCAACTAAGCGTCTCTAATCGACATTGTTGTTGTTCCAGGTTATACAACGTAACATTTAGTCCATATGCTACGACTTTCTCTTAGTGATCATCAGGAGTTCATTAATCTCTACCTTTCTGGTTTATTCAATCGAGAAATCGGCCGCAGATTGAAATGTGATGAAAAAACAGTACGAAATATTATGCAAAACACAAAAACGCCCACAGTGTTTGTGATGCACCTAAATCTAGTCGTAGTAGAATTACTTCTAACAGGGAAGGCAATGCTATCAAGATCCGCAGCTCAAGAAACAGATTTGAAACGGCTCCCCAAATCAAACAACAGTGCAATCTTGTTAAAAAGTTCTCGCTTTCTACTGTCAAGAACATATTAAAAGTATTTAATTTACAAGCATATGTTACAAGACGCAAGCCAATGATTTCTGTAATGAACAGAAAGCGCCGTCTTGGCTTCGCCAGATGCAATGAAGACCATGACTTTACATATTTGTACAAAGTGCTTTTTAGCGCCTAAAGCAAGTTCAGTAGGCTAGGCAGTGATGGTAGGCAGTACATCTGTCGGAGGAAAGACTAAGAATTTAATCCTAGGTGCTCAGTTTCAACGCTACAAGTGGTAGAGGTTCAGTTTTGGTGTGGGGCATTATTACTACTAATGGTCTAGGCCCTATGTTTCGCAAGCAAGATCGAATTATTTCGACCAAGTACATTAATATGTTGACTGAGCATTTTCTACCCTACTTTGGTCGGATTTGGATGATAATCCCATCTTCATGCAGGATAATGCTCCCATTCACACAGCTGGCAATGTCAAGAGGTTCCTGAAATAGCGTGATATTCCGTGTTTGGATTGACCTGCACAATCTTCAGACCTCAACCTTATCGAAAACGTATGGCATTACATCAAGCAACAGCTACGAAATGATTGGAAGAAATTGAGACAAATATTAAAGAAAAATGGGATGCCATTTCCACGGAGTATTGCTGCAGTCTAGTTCAAGGAATTCCCAAAAGATTGCAGGCTATCAAATTGCAGAAGGCTATGCTACTAAATATTAACTAGTTCATTGTGTTCCTGTTGTATTTGTGTTGCATTAATGTCCTAAAGGTATATTTAAATAACAATTTTTCATTGTGCGGAATTACTTTTTGCCTTCTCAATTTGAAGATATTTTTTTAATTGACGTAAACATTAGAATATTTCAAAAAGTCCAATATGAACAGGAAAAATTATAGAAGGATAAAAGACGAATCAAATGAGTTTGTTTAAACAGTTACATTAAATTTAGCTTTAATTTGCAGTTTTTGGAAAAATTACAAGTGCGGACTTTATTTTTGCCGTCTGTATATATATATATATATATATATATATATATATATAAAGAGAGAGAGATAAAAAGATCGATCGATAGATAGATAGATATACGTATACATTTATTTATATGTATGCATATTATATATATACATAGAGAGAGAGAGGGGGGAAGAAAGGGGGAATCTAATCTCTCTCACATCGGGTGGACAGATAGACAGAATATTATATATACGTAATTTTATATATGTATGTAGAATTTTTAAAAATAACTATCCACGAACGCGCCTGACTGAAGTTGAAGGACTGTAGACGGCAAAATGCACGTCAGTGGATGATTATTTTATCAATGAAGTAATATATAGACGTCTTGCAATAGTTTGTGTACGACATATAATACATATGTCTCTAAAATAGCAATTTGGTAAATGCTTCATCGTAGAAGATTGAACTTAAATTAATGTGTATATATATATATATATATAAACACATATTTAATATCTGCCTATACATCTCTCTCTTTTTCTCGCTCTCTCTCTCTCTCTCTCTCTATATATATATATATATATATATATATATATATATATATATATATATATATATATTGTATTGGTAGTAATTATTAAGTGTGTCTACCAAAAGATTGCTCAATGTTTAGACAGAGCCAAAATAAGTTAATTTAGTATACAAACAAATGGCTACACATAGGCATACATGTTTCAGCGAAAACCCAGTAAGGGAATCGCTTCGTCAGGCCAAGGACATCTCTAGAGACGAAGCGATTCCCTTACTGGGTTTTCGCTGAAACATGTATGCCTATGTGTAGCCATTTGTTGGTATACTAAATTAACTTTTATATATATATATATATATATATATATATATATATATATGTATGTATATATTATATATATGTACTGTATATACATAAGCACTATCTAACTAGCTTTCTGTATTTTCTTCTTGCCTGCACATTATATTTTTTCCTTTCCCCAGAAAATTGAAGATTGTCGAGTTATTAAAATTTAGGGGCAAATGCGACTTTTTTACCGAGTTCGAATCGTATTGCTGTGCTCAAAATGGATGCATCGTTTTCTCATCGTCGATCAAAACATCCACGTTTCTACAATTCAGAGGATGGTTTACAATTGTTCCAACGCTGTGACAATCTGTCATTTGTTTCATTCTTCTTTCAGAGTTTCAAAACTCCAGGTTTCCCCATTCTTGCGAGCTAACCCTAGCCCTAACCCTAACACTTGATCTCTGTATGAGATAAATAGTGGTTCGAATATTCGGTTATAGTTTTTTTTTTTTTTGGAGGGGGGTGATATCTAAAACACTAAGTAAGTAAAGAAGTTTAGAACAACAGTTTCCTCTCACCAATTGACCATTTAAATATGTTATAGTATGTCTTTCTAAGAATTTATCTAGTCTGATGGAGTATCTAGTTTACTTAATGTCACATTACTTGGATAAGCTGCACAATATTTAGTCAGGGTTTACTTGTACGGAAAATTATACTATTGCCAGGTTAGTTAAATGTTCATCCATTATGTTGAACAAAGATGGCGGTAGTAAATCAAATCGGCGAAGAATCAATGCAGTCACGATCTCGAGTGTTGAGTAATTCTTTAGAATAAAGATGGCGGCATTAGATTGGTGAAAATCAAGTCAGTCGCGATCAGCAGTCGTTCAAGATGGAGGTTGACAGTGAACTGACTTGAATCCAAAAATTCGATATCTTTATAATTATTTCTGAGGCTTCTCATTGGTTGATTGTCCTAACCATAGTTATCAATAAGATCTTCCATAGCATTGGGGGTCATACGCTCATTAATATTCAAAAACATTTTAACAAGGTTGACCTGACAAATTTCTGTACAAAGAGACTTTAGACAGTCGAGGACAGTGTCCAGTAGGTTTTCAAGTTCTTTTCCATTTTCAAGTTCTCTTCGTATTTACGTCGATATATGACAATAAATGAGCGAACACCACCAAAGGAAAACCGCCACATCAGCAGATAAGATTCTGGTCCGCATTTCTTTGAATGCACAAGGCATTCTATTCATCGATTACATATGGAAAGAAAAAATGATGAATAGAGAATGTTATAATGACCCATCCGCTTGATTCGACAGCATGTATTTGTTTTTTTTGTTTTTTGTTTTTTTTTTTGTTTTTTTTTGCTCTGATAAGATTAGAAAATAAACTAAAAGGGTACAGCATTTCTGGAATCAGCGCCCTCAAATTAGATAAAAACAGTTGAAACATCTTAGGCATCATGACAATTTTTTTTTTTTTTTTTTTTTTTTTTGCCAATGTAATTGGTGTCATATTCAAGCATCCAAGCCATGCGTCTTCGTTCGTGCTGTGTCCGTCGTAGACATTGTTCTTTCGGGACTTCATCAATTTCCTCTTCTGCTCATAAAGAAACTCTCTGGATGTCTAAGATGTGCCGTGGCATTCCGTAAACTGATACTTTGTTCTTGGGGAGCACTGCGGGTTGTACAGCGAGAAGTGGTCAGTTTCACCCACGTCTCCTCACACACTCTGATCTCCGCTTGCGCCTGTTCCGCTCTCTCCTTTATGGCCAGTAGATGTCGTCATTCGTACGTAAAAACAGATCGATGTAGCACTGAAGTTTTGTCTTGGCCTATTTTGTGCTATGTTATATACAAAAATCCGCTTTGGGGGAGCAGTTTGGTTTCTAGCGGCATTTATAGTTAGCTGATGTTTCTTTATGATTCCGTTGCCATTTGGACGGTATGCAAATCTAAAATATTGCCTTATGCACTACTTCTCAAACAGTACTCTAAAGATTTTTGAGCGGAAGGACATAACGACGTCCACCAGAACCTATTCTACTGTTTTCCTTTGAACACCTCTTCAGCATTTTTTGTTATTTCTTCTGCTGTTTCCGCTCTAAGTTTCCGCCAATCATAGTTAATTACGGGTCATATTGATGATACCTGGTAGCAATTGTTAATCCCCGTCAATTCTCTGTAACATGCATTTCCTTTTTTTCATCTAATGCCAGGCTGTTAACGTCGATCAATATCGATCAATATAACTCCTTCTGAGCTCCTTTTATATACCATTATCCTTTTACAGGGTGTACCTTTTTCGTGGAGGCAAAACAGAGTGACTTGCAAAATGGAGAAGTGAGCATCTTACCTTTTATGTATTATGTTTGAATTGTCGTTATGTACGTGTGTCTTTATAATGAACGTGTATCGCCATATAACGGCGAGTGATTTTCTTATTTGTTCATAATTATTCCATGGGCTATTTCCTTTCATCATGTGCTACAAACATACTCACGTGTAGGCTGAACACCCTGCGGTAATATATTTTGTGTTATATTGACGCTAACGCAACCGACTATATAACAACATATATAACAGTTAGGCTGTCCTTCGCCCAAACATCAACTTTCCTGCCTTATTCCGCTGAAATTTCAATTCCAGAGCTATTCTATTTTCTAATTATATTTTCTAATTCTATTTTCCAACAACTCTGATGGTTTAGCCGTCAATCCATGTGTGTTATCCCGATCTTTCATTCTTTCCGCAGTCACCTCGGTCTTGTACACCAGAACACTATCGCTATAATAGCAGGTGACTCTTTTCACTGTGGCATCTTTGCTCAACACGATCTTAATCACTGCTGTCATATTTTTTCGTGCGGAATTTAGTTCAAATCCCAATCTGATTAAACAAAACATCTGACCTTTATATTCGACAAAGTGGTACTTCCACAGCTTATTGTCCAGATGAATTTAAAAGTAGGCCGACTTGAAGTCCACGATTTTTGGTGGCTCGTTCCATTCTCCTCGACTTCTTACATATATCAATCCTATCTTTGGTGTGGCACGCAGCAAACTCTGGGAAGTCCAATACTGTCCTGACTTTCTTCTTGGTAGATTGAACCACTGCCATGAGTGACAGAATTCCTTGAATCTTCCGTTCATAGTGGTAATACAATTCCTTTGTCAATCCATCTCTCAAGTTCTTTCTCAAACTATAGTTTATCGCTACTTTTAGGGTGCTGTTCTAGCAGTTAACACAATTTGTCAATAGAGCTGGCCCAGTGGCCCATTGCCATTCTAGTGTTCACTTCTTACGATTAAAATAGTTTCGAAAGCCTGCATCCTCAATCTAACATGGCCTGGCTTTCGTTGGTCGGATAGCATTGCTGTTGGTCACATTTCCTGCCATGACATAAATTTTTTGCCACTTTACAATTAACTGAAGCTTATTAAACCTTGTGACCACATCACCTTCTCCAGTATAGGACTTCAGGATATCACTGTTTAACTTCATTCGTTCATCCATTTTCTCTCGTTTCGCCGAAATAGCTTGTGGTTTAGTTATCAAGTGTTATCTATTCTACACTTTTCCTGATATACTGTTAACTATGCTGCAATTCCAACAGTCGACCACACCATAATTAAACCCGCTCACATATCAATAAATTACACTCCCCTCTATCAGCCCTAAATTCGAATACAGCATAAAATATTCAGCATTCCTAAATAATAATTATTTTTTTAAAGTATACGATTAAGTCCCGTACATTAAGATAGATCATCGCTGTATATCCGGAATTTCTATAAAGAGGATAATTACGCGAATGCATAGGACGATTAAAACGGTCACCGTTAGACACCGAAGATCTTAGATGGACTATAAAAGATTTATCTAAAAACTAAAGTTCTATCCGTATTAATAAAACACCATGCACTTTACGTAACGTATAGTTTTTAAATAACAATGTAGACACACACAAACACACACACAACACACACACACACACACACACACACACACACATATATATATATATATATATATATATATATATATATATATATATATAACGATGTCCACCATATATATATGCCTGTCTGTTCATGTAACACAATAGATAAATAGATAGATAGGTATTCATACAGGTTGTCCAAAATGTCAATGAAGGGTTTTAAATTTAAATAGTTTCTTTCATTTGGATGATATCTTTCTATAATTTTAGCACAATATGACTAAGATAGTAAGGTTTTATGAAAAAAATAATGTCTTTTAAATGTTTCCCATTTCAGCTTCGCTCTTGTGCTTTTTCTAAAACATTATTTATGACAGATTGCAGAACCTCTGGATTAGGATTTAACTTCCTTATTTCGTTCCGCTAAACGTCTCACCCGAAACCCTGCAAGAAATGAACGAAACGATCTGAAACGAAAGAAGGAAGTTAAATCGCAATCCGGAGATTCTGCAATCTGTCATGAATAACGTTTTGGAAAGAGCACAAATATGCGAAGCTGAAAATGGACAACATTTAAAAGACATTATTTTTCATAAATAAAGATTGTTTGAATTTTGCATTTTTGTTTTTAATTTCACAATGTCTTAGTCAGATTGTGTTAAAATTACAGAAAGATATCATTAAACATAAAGAATCTACAGCACCAGCAAAAAGGAAGTCCGCACTTGTAATTTTTTTCAAAAATTGCAAATTTAAGCTAAATATAATGTAACTGTTTAAACAAACTATATCTCGTTTGATTAGCTTTTTATTCTTCTATAATTTTACCTGTTCATATTTGACTTTTAATTGAAATATTCTAGTGTTCACGTCAATTTTTAAAAAATAACTTCAAATTTAGAAGGCAAAAAGTAAGTCCGCACAATGAAAAATTGTTATTTAAATGTAACTTTAGGACATTAATGCAACACAAATACAACAGGAACACAATGAAATAGTTAATATTTTGTAGCATAGCCATTCTGCAATTTGACAGCCTGCAATCTTTTGGGAATTCCTTGAATTAGACTGCAGCAATACTTCGTGGAAATGGCATCCCCCTTTTCTTTTATTTTTGTCCAAAGTTCTTCAAAAATTTGAAAGTTTATCATTGCGTAGCTGTTGCTTGATGTAATGTCATACGTTTTCGATAAAATTGAGGTCTGAAGATTGTGCAAGCCAATCCAAACACGGAATATTCTGCTCTTCCAGGAACCTCTTAACATTGCCAGCTGCGTGAATGGGAGTATTATCCTGCATGAAGATGGGATTATCATCCAAATCCGACCAAAGTAGGGTAGAAAATGCTCAGTCAACATATTAATGTACTTGGTCGAAATAATTCGATCTTGCTAGAGAACTATAGGCCCTAGACCATTAGTACTAATAATGCCCCACACCAAAACTGAACATCTACCACCATGTAGCGTTGAAACTGAGTACCTAAGATAAAATTCTTCGTTTTTCCTTCAACGGACGTAGCGCCTACCATCACTGCCTAGCCTATTGAACTTGCTTTCGTCGCTAAAAAGTAATTTTGACTAATATGAAGAGTCATGATCTTCATTGCATCTGATGAAGTCCAGACGGCGCTTTCTGTTCTTTACAGAAATCATTGGCTTGCGTCTTGCAACATATCCTCGCAAATTAAATTCCTTTAATCTGTTCTTAATAGTAGTAAGAGAGAACTTTTTAACTAGATTGCACTGTTGTTTGATTTGGGGAGCCGTTTCAAATCTGTTTCTTAGGCTGCGGGTCTTGATAGCATTGTCATCCCTGTTAGAAGTAAGTTTAGTACGGCCAGATTTAGATGCGTCACGAACACTGCAGGTGTTTTGGTGCTTTTGCACAATCTTTCGTACCGTTTTCTCATCACTTTTCTATCTGCGGCCGATTTCTCGATTGGATACACCGGAACGGTGGAGATTAATGAGATCCTAACGATCAATAAGAGAAAGTCGTGACATATGGACTAAATGTTACGTTGTATAACCTGGAACAGCAGCAATTACGATTAGAGATGCTTAGTTGCCTGTTGTGAATATTTTAAACTGATTTAGAGGCGATAATTTAAGCTGGTTTTAAGCGAATTTGTTGCTGCGGACTTTCTTTTTGCCTCCTCAATTTGAAGTTATTTTTTTTAATGTACGTGAACACTAGAATATTTCAATAATATAGATGGAGGGGAGGGTGTGTAGAAAGAGATTATATGGAAACAAAAGATAAATTTATAAAATGTACTTAGACGATCCATACGGAAATACGCAGATAAATACATAAATAAACAAAAAATACTTGGTGAACTAAGAAAAATTTTAAACTCGTGCTTTTTCAATGCTTAAAGCGCTGGATACAGATTATGTCTGGTAAAATATATATATATATTTACTCATATATATATATATATATATATATATATATATATATATATATATGTATGTATGTGTGTGTTTGTGCAAAAAGAAAGAGAGTTAGAGATCAACAGATAAATAAATAAAACTAATGAATTTAACGATGGTTATAAAGAGTGCTCAATAAAAAAGAGCAATATACATTTTTATTAAAATAAACAAATATATATTTATTATCAAATAAGAGTTATTATTTTATATCTACAAACACTAATGTTTTATACTTACGCATTCAACAGAGTAGGGGGTTACAATTCCTGCCAGTCAGGAAATTCGCATCCAGCCACAAAACCATCTGTGACTCCATTGGCTAAGCTCTTCCCTCCAAGCCACCAAACAATTGCCACAAGAATGAAGGAATTATTTAACAATAATCGCACAATTGTAAGAAAGACACTGCTTCTACTTCTTTATTTCTCTACTTATTAACAATTTTCGATATAAGAAAACAAGTTTTCTTTCGCTAATGAGATCATAGCTTTTTAGAACTAATGATTGAAACATCTCCATGGATGTGTCGCTGGTGTACATGACTGTATAAACGGAAATGCTTATATAAATATACATGCGTGTATATAGATAGATAGATAGATAGATAGATAGATAGGTATGGGACCATCTTCTATATATATAAATCCCAAATGTCTGTGAGTTTGTATGTTTGTATGTAACGCTAAAACTTTTGAAACACACAACCAGACTTGATAAATTTGGTATCATATCGAAGCCCCGTGTCCCGGATGACAAATATCGAAATTTCACGTCAAACGGACGAGGAGAAAGGGGTAAACGTATCAGTTATCTCCAAGGGGGTCCCAAAAAAAACTGTCATTGTAATGCTTTTTATTACGTAATTCTTGAATGATCCAATGTAATTAATACGTAAAAAAAAAAAAGCTTAGTCATGTCACGTGACGTGACGTCAACGTCCACTAATGGCGAACAATTGTTAATAAAAAAATCTTTCTCCGATACTTTTGCATTTTTCTCTTCGGCTCAGTTATATCTTTTTTTTTACTTTATGCCAATGTTTCCATCGTTATTACCTGGTTAAAAATATTATTTATACAAGAGTTTTAACGAAAAATGTCAGGAAAAAAAGTACGGGATTAAAAAAATTCACCTTTCAAAATATTAGACGATTATAAAAATATCGTAATATTTATGTAATGTAAAATAATTAGCCATTTTGTATATTACCACGTGACCTCATACCTCTTAAGCTGGAAGGGGGGGGAGTAAAACCAACACCGTCTCTCTCTCTCACACTTACTCTCTCTCTCTCTCACTTTCTCTATCACCCTCTTTCTATTTTTCTATTCGTTTAAAAACGCTTAGTCATGTCACGTGACGTGACGTCACGGTTTGGTTACTATGGAAACACTTACTTTTTGTGCTGCTTCGAAAAGGAACAAAATTCAACATACACCGCTTCCTCTTCCCTCCCTCCCTCTCTCTCTCTCTCTCTCACACACACACACACACTTTCTTCGATGTGTTTTTGTTGTTACGTACGTATTTTTTTATATTTTTATCTCAGTAATTTTTATTATATTTAATAGCATTTTCTTTTTTTTTTTTTCATGGGAAATTATTTTTCTATTCGTTTTAAGAAAATGCTATTAAAAAATAAAAATGCGATAAATTCTGGCAACAGTTATTTATTTATGCTATTCGCAGCCGGCCGGAAGAAACGCGCATAGACATTTTGTAAACATTGTTTTTAAAAAATAAAAAATAATACTTCTATTATGTTTTAAACGACTGTAATAGTTTATTTTGGAAGTATAAAAAAAAGTCCATTAATTTGAACTTAAAGCCTGTTTGAATAAAACTTATATAAAAAAAAACCGTCACTTCCGGCAAATGGCTATGTAAACAACTGGTGGCATTTTTCGAATACATCGGTAAACACTGTATGTTTTTCGAGCTGAATAAATATGTTACAGTGATTAAAAACACAAAAAATATATCCAGTTGGATAGAAAAGTAACTTATCTTGCCTTTCCTAACATTTATTTGTTATATATTTGTCTTTTGACCGTCCACTAATGGCGAGTTTTTTTTTTTTTTTAGATAAAACTAATTTTAAAATTTCGATGTTAGAAAAACAGTCCATCACATGTCAATATAAAAATTCTCTTTTTGTTTGATAAAAAGAATAAACAGTTAATAGATACAACAAAAAAGTCCATTAAGTTCAACAAACTAAACTCTTTTATTTATAATAAAACTCTTCGACAGTTTAAATGCTTTCAAAATCCTATGTAAGTATATCGTTTTTACTGTACACAGATTCGAAAAAGTTGTCATCAAACAAATATATGAATATGACAGAGTTGAATAAATATGTTACATTGATTAAAAACACTTCTTATTAGCATTTTCTTTTTATATGACAACGTTAATGTTCATGAATCTCTCTTTTAATCATTTTTATCGACTATCAGCCAAATAACCGGGGTCTAAAATTTGGGAAATTATTTTTCTATATTTTTCTATTCATTTAAAGAATATGCTATTAAAAAAGAAAAAGTCGATAAAAGTTAGACATAAACAGTAAAAAAATAGAAGATATTATTATTAAATAACAATAATTATTAAAAATAAATATTAACATTTACAATAATAAAATGAGTTAGTATTAAAAATAATTATTAAAATAAAAATGAGTTTATTATTAAAAATACATATTAATATTCAAATAAAATTGTTTTTATTATTAAAAATAAATATTAATATTTAAAGTAGAATAAAATGTGTTTATTATTATAAATAAATATTAATATTTAAAATAATATGTGTTTATTATTAAAAATAAATATTAATATTTAAAATAATATAATGTGTTTATTATTACAAATAAATATTAATATTAAAATAAAATGTGTTTATTATTAAAAATAAATATTAAGGAAGGTCAACAGGTGGAGGAAAAATAGTCAATGCAGGTCATACCACCTGACCAGCTAAAATCGCCTTTTTATATAAGGCAGACAGTCAGACTATTTGCCTTGAGGGCGGGCTAAGCCCTCCTACCCCCCCACCCCACCCCAAAGCTGAGAGCTGGGGAAACTTCTCTCAGAAGGGGTATGGGAGGACAGGGAGACCTTCCCTCTTTCAACTAAGAGATAGATATCCTTTTGTATGGTTGATTGACCCCCCCCCCTGTCGGTTCCGCTTACTCCATTCCGAAAGAGATCAACCTTACACAAAAAAAAAAAAAATATGGGGACAGGGAAGCCTTCCCGGGCCCCCTTTCTGGGAGGAGAAGTTCCCCGGCTCCTACCTTTTTGGGAGTGCTCAGCCCGCCCTCCAGTCAACCACAATATTTGAAGAATAAAGATATTTTTGTTTTTGTGTTTTAGGTGGTGAAGGTGATCTGGGGAGTGTTTTTTTTTTCACAAAAAAGGTACTTTTTATGAATGGGTATCCAAGAAAATTACAGTATTTTGTCAGAAATTAAGGTTTTCATTGACCACTCTCAATACTATCAGAAATGAAAAAAGTTAATTAAACAGTCTACACAATATAAACTAACTGTTTTGTTGGCTTTTTATTCTAACTCCAAACTAACCCATAACTACATTTTTCTTTTATTTTGCAAATTTGATTTCCTTTAGTTTATATTGTGTAGCTGAATCAGAAATTGATTTATCTTTTGTCATTTGTAGTTAACATGCTATCAGCGCAATTACTACAGTGTAATCACACATGATCTACCAAAATAAAAACACTTCAGATAAAGTCTTAAATAGAATTCAGTTCCTTACATGACATCTGATGAAGTCAGTACAAACGTTACAAACTAATACTTGAAAAACAATTTGACATTTACTGTACTACAATATCACATTTGTATAGAAGTAGAAATCTGGATACCTATTCTGATACCTAATAAAAGAAAGGACACTCTTTGGGGCGGATTTTGATGATAACAAGTCACTAATTAGAAATTATAATAAACATTGAAATAATTTAAGAATTTTACCAAAATAAAATTACTTGGTAATCACCCAATTTCTGCCACAAAATTTTATTTGGCAAAACTCATAAGCATAAAATATATATTTTCTAATTTCATCTTTTTTTTTTTACATAATCTGGTTTGATGTTTTCCTAAATATTCAAATCACTATATTTTGCTGCTTAATATTAAATACAGCAAATGAGTTATTTTTATGCATCAAACAATTACATTTTCTCATTCATCCAAACTAATCACTGAACATCAATTTCATATTTTCTTCACTAAAATATTACTATGCTTGATGTCATCAAGTAGAGCGGATCATTTTTTTTTACATTTGTTTACACATTTTTTACAAATGTTTTTGAGAGTCCATACAAAGTTATAAGTGTTCAACATTTTTTTCAGTTGAATATATTTTGTCTAAGATTCTTAGCCTATGTCATTGCATACCAATTTGTTTCTTGAAAGTTAAGTTCACTGTAAAAACATCTGATACACCAAAATCCCTGATACCTGTTTCTTATAAGCGCCAAATAACTATCACTATTTCGATTTGTGTTTCATGAGAACAATTCAATATTGATACATTATAAGAAACATTTCCAGTGCTTTTCTCTTTTTAGCAATAGTTGGTTGATAATTAGAGGACACAACTAACCCTATACTATGCTTTACTTTGTTTTGTATATATATTTTGTATTGTGTGAAATTAACAAAGATTCATATGCAGGAATCTGTTGATACATTCCAAGAATCCCAATGCGACCAACAAACTTGAAAGACTACAATTTCTTTTTACTATGACCAATAAGAAAGCTCAAGGACTAAGTTGTTGGACTCATCCTGATCACCATTTTAAATTATTGTTAACAGTAAGTTTAACATTTTAAGTACAGAATAATATTCCTTTTGATATTTATAAATTACTATTTTCTGTGACAGATGTTACTTTTTCAATATTGATTGTACCCTCTTTTGTGTTTTTAAATTTTGCATACAATAATATTAAGCACACCATACCAAGACCACTATTTCAGCATCTAATAAACTGCCTACCAAGACCAATGTTTTCAAGTGACAATGGAGAGTATTCATGTTATGTTTCACATTTTTATGTTTTGAAATATTTTGCTGCTTAATATCAAATTCAGCAGATGTTTACTTTGTTTTGTGTATATACTTTATATTAGGTAGAATAAACAAAACTTAATTTCGCTACCATCATTATTTGTAGTGACATGCACTGTTAACATAAATAAAATCACTGGTGACAATCCCTGATACCTGTTTCGTATAAGCACCAAATAACTATGATAATGTGTTATTGTTGATACATTATAATAAACATTTCCATTGACTGGTCGTTTGCTTAGCTTAGGTTTACATCATTTTTTCACAATGTTTCTCTACTTGCTTTCAGCATGAGAGCAGATCATATTCTGCACATGTTTCATGCATATCACAAAAACTTATAATATTTGATCAACATTTGACTAACAATTTTACAAAAAAGACCTACCACCTTAAGGGGGGGAAAGGTAAGGCTCCCCACATAACCATAAAAGAAAGCCGCCCCCCCCATACAGTGGGAAAGAGCTCCCTTCCCATTCTGGGGCAGAGAAGGGGCAAGGAAAACTCTTAAACATAAATGGTCAACGGAGGGTATACACCCTGGGAAACTAAAAGTCTATATGGAATCTGCATAAATTAAAATATCCTGTTTAAGCGTATTGTATGACAGGGAGGGAAGGTCAACAGGTGGAAGAAAAATGGTCTACGCAGAGCATACCGCCTGACAAGCTAAAATCGCCTTTTTATATACGGCAGACAATCAGACTCTGATTGCCTGGACGGCGGGCTGAGCAATGAATGTGGAAGCCGGGGAACTTCTCTCAGAAGGAGGATGGGAGGCCCAGGGAGCCTTCGGTCTCCTCCTAAGAGAGGGATATCCTCTTACTCCCTTTGGAAAGAGATCAACCTTACACAAAACAAAAAATATGGGAAGAGAAGCCTTCCCGGGCCCCCCTCCCCCTTCTGGGAGGAGAAGTTCCCTGGCTCCAACCTTTTTTTTTGGGGGGGGGGCCTAAGCCTGTCCTCCAGGCAACCAAATGAAAAAGAAATTTACCCATCCCACCTTTGTAGGAAGTGTGCTCAGCCCACCTTCTGAGCCACTGTGAAAGTTTCCTTCCACCAAAAGGGAAGGGAACGAGGAAGGAAAAGTCTCTGAGAATCTTCATGCAATTTCTTTGACAAAGAAACTGTTTTCACTTGATTCCACACAAAATTTTTATTGCTTTTTCATCTATTGTCTTATATTAGGATTTCTTTATGCATGTTATTTTATTTAAGAGTACTAAATAGCTTTTCAGTTTCTTGAGACTCTTTCAACTGTCTGGATTCTGCAGCAACGTTGTGGAGTGATATGTAAAACATAAATTGGTACTTTATAACAATAGGTATGTAGAATTCTAACTCGCCAGTGTTGATCGTTTCAATTATTTACAAATTCACCAGGTCCTGGATATGACCATAAACTGTATCCAAACATGGGGCTTTGTGAAGTGTGAAGCCACCATTTAATTGCTATTGCTACCAGGTCCACTCTGATCTGGAGTAGTAGTACCTGTTAGGGTCCCAATTATGAGTTAAATAGAAACCAACATTAAATAAACAAATATATTCTAGGAAAAAAAAATGTCACTAGATTGGGCATGATATAGTGTTGATATGTCATAAAACAAAATGAACCAACAAATTCAACAATCGACACAATATCAACAAATGTATCTTTCTTTTCCTTATTCTGTGCTTATTTCTTGGTACTAAGCTTATCATTAACTAACCCTGACATTTCTTTTACTTTGTTTTGTGTATATATTTTATTTTGTGTAGAATAACCAAAAAGACATTTAGCTACCACATTTGCAGCGAAATGTTAGCATACATAAAATCACTGGTGACAACCCATGATGTTTTTTCTTATGAACACGAAATAACCAACACGCTTTCCATTGGTTTTTCATGATAACAATTTAATATTGATAAATTATAATAAACATGTCCATTACTTTTCTTTTTTTATCAATAAATATACTTGGTTGATAATTAGAGAACACAATGTTTATTGTAATAAAACTTGTGATCTATAACATCCAATTCTAAAAATTAAACTTTCCTTTCTCAATTGAAACAAACAACATACCCCACACTATGTTCCTAAAAATGAGGATTTTACTATTGCGTTTACATAATTTTTTAGCTATGTTTCTCTTACTTTCAGCATGAGATCATTTTCTACACGTGTTTCATGCATACCACACAAACATTTTACCTCTGACATTTTTAATTTTTTTCCAATTTCCTTTCACCATGAACATTATCATTAGTACAGTTTTCATTTAAAATGAAGCTGTACATGGTTACTATTACTTGGAAAGCAGATATAAAAAAAAAAAAAAATAACTGTTTTCACTTTGAAAATTTACGATTTATAGATCTCGGATTTGGCCCTTCTTCACCTTTTATCTTACATTTGTAAATATTGTATATATAAACTTTTTTCTTATTTCTCCAATGTTATTTCATTCATGCAATTTCATAATCCACCAACATTGTATAAGATTCAATTCCATTTGACACTTGAAAACAACTTTTTATATAGTAAACAGCATTTATTTCTTTTCAGACATATTCTTATTTTATTTTATTTCCAGTACTATGTTTTATTTCATTTTGTGGACACTCATTTACCTCTCTGGGATGCTGCAGGGAACATGTAGAGTTATATATCAAACAAGAAGTGGTACTTTATGACAATAGGTATCTAGGATTTACACATACCAGTGTTGATAGTTTGAAATATTTACAGACTAACATTTTACACAATATAAACACATGTACTTTTTTTTTCTTTTCATTTGCTTATTTCTCGAACCTAAACTTATCATTAACTAACCCGTAACTTTGTTTACTTTGTTTTGCGTATATATTTTATATTGGGTAGAATTAACAAAACTTAATTTCGCTACCATCATTATTTTTTAGTGACATGCACTGTTAACATCAATAAAATCACTGGTGACAATACTTGATACCTGTTTCGTATAAGCACCAAATAACTATCACTATTTCGATTTGCTTTTTCATGATAATATGTTCATCTTGATACATTATAATAAACATTTCCATTCACTGGTCGTTTGCTTAGCTTAGCTTTACATCATTTTTTCACAATGTTTCTCTACTTGCTTTCAGCATGAGAGCAGATCATATTCTAAACGTTTCATGCATATCACACAAACTTATAATATTTGATCAACATTTGACTAACAATTTTTTGCCAATTTCCTTCAACATTCTCATTACAATTAGTACAGTTTACATTTTGTCGTTAAAATGAAGCTGTACATGTTTCCTATTACTTGGAAACCAGATTTGTAAAAATCCCATTTTTTTTTTCACTCTGAGAATTTTCATTATATTTCTTTGACCAACGATTTGTTTTCAATGGACTTGATAAGTGCTAATATAGAGAGAAGAGAAACAGGGTGAGAGAGAGGCAGAAGAGAAAGTTGTTCCATCCTCTTTCCCAAATTTGACTACTGTGCGCGTTTGAACTCTCATCCTCGAGTTGCCTATTAGCCTTGATAAGTGCTAATATAGATAGAAATACCTATTCTGATACCTAATAAAAGAAAGGACACTCTTTGGGGCGGATTTTGATGATAACAAGTCACTAATTAGAAATTATAATAAACATTCAAATAATTTAAGAATTTTAACAAAAATAAAATTACATGGTAATCACCCAATTTCTGCCACAAAATTTTGATTGGCAAAACTCATAAACAGAAAATATATATTTTCTAATTTCATCTTTTTCTTTTTTTTTTTTTTTTTTTTTTTTTTTTTTTTTTTACATAATCTGGTTTGATGTTTTCCTAAATATTCAAATCACTATATTTTGCTGCTTAATATCAAATACAGCAAATGAGTTATTTTTTATGCATCAAACAATTACATTTTCTCATTCATCCAAACTAATCACTGAACATCAATTTCATAGTTTCTTCGCTAAAATATTACTGTGCTTGATGTCATCAAGTGGAGCAGATCATTTTTTTTTTCATTTGTTCACACATTTTTCCAATTTATATATATTTTGTCTAAGATTCTTAGCCTATGTCATTGCATACCAAGCTGTTTATTAAAAGTTAAGGTTCACTGTAAACACATATGTTACACCAAAATAAAAACGCTTCAGATAATGTCTTGATATTCAATTCAGTTTCTCACATGACATCTTATGAAGTTAGTAGAAATGTTACAGACTTTTGAATCTCAAACATTTTCAATACTGAGCACTGATATTTTCTTTTTTGGAATATAAGCACATTCGTGATTTTTTTTTTTACAAACGTCAACAAATTTCACATTGTGTAGCAATGTACTGAAACAATTATAAAAATATTTGTTTTTATTTTGGATGATGCAGGGCATCCGGAGAGAGATGTTTCTAACAAAATGAAAGTATAATTTTTAGCAATAGGTATCTAAGAAAAGGCCACTACATATGTTATAAATTCCAAATTTCCACAACCTGGCAAATACTGGTACACGCTAGCAAATTTAGATTTGCAATTACAGAATATGATTCTAATTTTTTCCTTTGCTCTTTATTCTAACACTACACTAAGTTTACTGTTTTATTTCGCTACAGTTGATATTGTGTAGAACAATAAGAAAATCATAGTGAACAATGCATTCAACAAAATTTCATACACATTTCTAGATACCTATATCTAATAAGTTCAAAAGAAAGGACACACTTAGGGAGGTATTTTGGTGGTCAAGTCACTAAATAGAGATTAGCTGGTTTCCCGGCATAGCCCAGGATGTAATAAAGATTGACTGAAATACATGTTCTAGCTGGTTTCTAGGCGTTGCCAGGGATGTAATATAGACACATTATGTTGTATATTACCTATTCTCTTCTCCCTAAGGTAAAACAATTTCATATACATGCTGTAAATTACCTACGCTAGGGATAAAACATGAACAATACCAGTCCTAGGGTAGATAAAACAAATAATACATAGAGATGAAAGATTCCTCTCCCCTAAGAATAAAACATATATTCAATATCTGCTTTTGTTTTTTCATTGTTTATACGGTCCCGAGCAACGCCGGGTAGCCCTGCTAGTTATAATATAAATCCCACTTGTCTGTTTAAATGTATGTATGTATGCCTAAAACTATCGGCAGAGGCGACAGATTCTCACGAGATTGGTATCATCTTGAAGCTCAATATCTTGGACGACAAATATCGAAAATTTGGCTAAAAATATTAACTCCTTCACCCTCAACTCGGCAGCTTTCTACAAGGAAGGGGTCGATTTAAAAAAAAAAAAATTTTGCCTCATTTTAACGTTCCAAAATTTGTCGCGTCATGAAGTAGGGATAAGAGGTCAGGTTTTCTTCCACTTCCTTTTCCGCCTTTGCGTCACGGGATCGAGCCTGCCTGCCAGCTACCACTTTTTTTAATTTTTGCTCAACACATACCTACAAACACTCGGGGAACGCCGGCATCCAGGCCAGTCTTACATAAATACATAGTTGACTCTGTAAATAGACAATGTATTATTGATTTCCGTATCCGCACACGTGTAAGCAGAATGAATAACATAAGAATATATCTTATAGACAGAAAGAAAAGCATGAATTCTACAGAATTACGAGCTAATTATATATGTGTGTGTGAGGCATAATCTATAGACAATTACAAGCTAACTATATGTATGTATGTATGTATGTATGTATGTATGTATGTATGTATGCATGTATGTATGTATGTATGTATGTATGTATTTGCGAGTTCATCCTCACACATAAACGCCCCGGGCATGTACATGTGAATACTGCCAGTTGTGTATTTTAAAAATGATGTCAAGTCGGACAAGCTGACACATCGAAACACAGGGACACACACCCTCTCTGAAATTATTAGTCGTTTTTTTTTTTTTTAATAAAAAGGGAATATTTAATGCATGGCATTTTATTCTCCTTCGCGCCTCAACTCTATTTCATTAATTGTCTCCTGATGTTGGACTCATATTTAGTGTACACCTTTAAATTTATACGCACATACATGCATACATACATACACATACACGACGACGACGATATATATATATATATATATATATATATATATATTAAGTTTATATATGAATATTAAGTTTATATATATATATATATATATACATACATATATATATATATACATATATATATATATATATATGTATATAGATAAATAAATATACATTTCCTGGTATATATATATATATATATATATATATATATATAAGGGAAAGGTATTCAAGCGTAATAATTGATGAATTTAACGATAGTTATATAGAGTGCTCAATAAAAAAGAGCAAGATATATTTTTATTAAAATAAACAAATATATATTTATTATTAAATAATAGTTATTATTTTATATCTGCAAACACTAATGTTTTATACTTACGAATTCATCAGTGTAGAAGGTGACAATTCCTGCCAGTCGGGAGATTCGAATCCAATCACAGTTTTGATCACTCTACTGCTCCAGTATGTATCTCACTGCTGGTGCAATAATCTATCTGTATAAGAGCCAGGTACGCCCTATATTGGAGATGCTCGCCCTATCAAGCTTTGATAAAGTTAAAAACCGGATTCGAAACCTAGTCGTTAGTGCCCATTTTCTCTTTCCTTTAACCTCTTTTCCACAAAAGAGACGTTTCGAGCCTGTCTCGGCTTTATCGTTATTTTCATAGGAAGTGCTCGACTGGACTCCAATGCATAAATCACACTCGATTATCTACAACCTATATATATGATTTTCCCCACTCTATCTGTTCCTCAATCCAAACGTAGATTCCATGTACCAAGCTTCTTTCCACAGAACTCCCGGCCTATGGAACAGTGTTCTACTAGACTGTATCCCGGTTGAATATAACATGGTAGTCTTCAAATCCAATGTAAATAAGATTTTGTTGAGCTGTCGCCATAAATAATAAAATTCTGCTTAATTTACATCATTAACGATTACTACACTACCACCATTAACTCATATCCTCGAGTGGCGTTCGGGACTTGATAAGTGGAGATTTCCAAGTAAAATACTCAAATAGATAAATAACACATACTCTTTACGATTTAAATTAATAAATATATATGTATATGTGTATATATATATATATATATATATATACATATATATATATAAAGCCATTTGAAGAATACTTAAGAATGGCCACTCAATACGCGTGTAGAACTTTTATAGAATTAAAATTATATTGACTAGGCTGACGAAAAATGGTCACTTAACTGAGAGCTAATGTGGTTTTCGTGCGGGGAGGGGGACTGTTGGAAGGATTTTCGAAGCCAGACAGCTTCAGGTAAAATGAGAAGAAAAGCACCAAGGTCTGATGTCTACATTGGTAGATCTGATTAATGCAGTCAACACAATAAGCAGAAATGGCATCTGAAAAATCATGGACAAGTTCGGTTTCATGACAGCATGATGACCCATGAGCTGGATAATGATGATCTATCATGGAACCTCGTGGATTCATGTTTTTGCCCATGTATATATATATATATATATATATATATATATATATATATATATATATATATATATAGAGAGAGAGAGAGAGAGAGAGAGAGAGAGAGAGAGAGACCCCCAAAAACGGGCCCCAACTCTAATTAGTGTTTTGTCCGAAATAAATGAAACTTTGGTCATTATTATATTCAAAACATCACATCAAAACACTAGGGTCTTTTGCCTTTTTTCTCCGTTCTACAGCATATGTTCTAGATGGCCTCCATTTAGTTTTTGTTTTTTGGGAGGGTCACCCTGTACATGCATATATATGTGTATATATATACATACATATACATATATATATATATATATATGTGTGTGTGTGTGTGTGTGTGGGTGTGTGTGTGTGTGTGTGTGTGTGTGTGTGTGTGTGTGTGTGTATATATAATGCAATAAAAAGATGTAGTGTTTACCTGGAATACAAATTGGTAAACTTCAATCTAATATAAATACCTGTATTTATATATAGAAAATTAAATTCCAACCGAATAACAACGAGTAGAACTTATTATAAGAGAAAGAAAATTAAAACTGTAAGTTGAAATTTATTGTTCGACTAAATACTCCAAAATGCAAAATTTACAAAGTCCTTATTCTTGCTATTCTTTTCATTAGAGGACAGAAAAAAATCAGCAAATTATATTTGTAGCAATGCTTTTCTGCAAAGTGTTACGATTCGATGTCAAAATTAAGAGAGCGCGGAGTAAGGATTGGAATCTTTTAAGCGTGGCAAAATCTTACCTTATTTAAAACTAGCGAGGGTACCCGGCGTTGCCCGGTTGTTTGGAGGGGTGTGTGAGGGGGGTGTAAATTTAAGAAAAAGCGGAGTAATAACTCTGGTTAACTATCTTAAAAAGAAAAACCAAAACACAAAAATAAAAACACAGCGAACAAACGTATAACTTATTTAAAAGATAAATCTGAAAAACAAAAGCGAAAATCAGGGAAAAATAAACGTGTTTTGAAAAGCAAAAGTCCAATGGTGCGTTTCACCCCGTAGAAAATGAACGTTAAGATTTCATTCTAGTTTTTTTAGTCAACTACAAAACGAAATAAAGCGAAATAAAATATGGCATAATAAACCTTCGAATAGGTTAAGTCCATGGTGCGTTTGACCCAGTGGAAAACATAGAACGAAAAGGAACGTTAAAATACCATTCCAGTTTTTTCAAGCAACTACGAAGTAAAGAAAACCCAAACCGACGTTTCTTCGTACTGTCCCTTGTGAACGATTCCGCAAAGGTGCAAGTTGTAGCGGGGGTAGGAGGAATTGATTAGAGACAAAAGGTTTTACAACTCCATTGATTCTAACCGATTTTGGCAGTGAACTCTCACCAGAAAAAAATATAGGAATCTACGATTATAAAGGAAGTGTAGAGGTAATAGGCTATAACACACCTTAGATACTGTGCTGCAGTTTGTGCATATTACATTTGCATGAAATATCTTGATTTTCAATACTATTCAGGTCAAAGTCACAGGGGAAAAATGAGTTCATTTTATATATATGGATTAGAAGGCTGTCAAATAGTCATGATGATGATAATGATGATAATAATAATGATAATGATGACGAAATAATAATAATAATAATAATAATAATAAATGTAATGTAATGCTAATGATAGTACTACCACTACTACTAATAATAATAATTATTATTATATTAATAATAATAATAATGTAATCACTAATATTTGCGATAAAAGAAATTATTAATGATAATGTCAATATGTCATGTGTAATAATAATAATAATAATAATAATAATAATAATAATAATAATAATAATTATAATAATAATAAGAGTAAAACAATAATAATCTTAACAATCTTAGTAATCATAGTAACAAATTTACTAATAATGATAATAAAAAGCAGTAAAAATATGCCGATGATAATAGTAATATAAAAATACTACTAGTAACAGTAAAAAAAATAGTAATAGAAATAATCGCAATAGTAGCAATAATGATAATGATAGGAATGATGATGTTAATAACATACCGATAATGATAAAAAGCGGTAAGTATAAATAAACATATACATATATATATGTATATATATATACATATATATATGTATATATATATGTATATATATATATATATATATATATATATATATTTGTCATCCACATAGAGTACTGTTTCGCAGCTCATCAGTGCGGCTAGACAGCCAACTGCCTCAAGCCAGGACCGAAACCTGACCGCCCAAAATGGCAGTCAAGGCTCCTCACCTTTACGCTATACGGCTGATGCTGTGTGGGTAATGAATTGACGATGTTTTGACATCGTTCAAATGCTTTCGCTCGATTTGTTTCATCCGCTAATGGCAACGCATAAGCACATGTATACAATAGGACAAATACATACATATATAATTAATTATAATAGATTAGAAGAAGAAGAAGAAGAAGAAGAAGAATATCAAGTAAAACAGTAAATAAAACTTTAAGTAAAGCGTTTAAAGAAACTGAAATATTGAAAAAATGTTGATAAATGATTTATTTAATATATATATATATATATATGTATATATATGCATACATATATACATACATATTAATGAATATATATGTGTGTGTGTGTGTGTGTGTGTGTGTGTGTGTGTGTGTGTGTGTGTGTGTGTACATACATATAAGTAAAATTGGAATAATATTTTTCTTTATAAGCAAACATTTAAATTATAACAGCCGATAGGAATATTGATTATTTCTATAAATCTCAGGATAAAGACAATAAACTCGACCAGTGGATAAAAGGCTGGTAAAACGGTAGAAATATAATAATAATAATAATAATAATAATAATAATAATAATAATAATAATAATAATAATAATATGTATTATTATTTTAAAAGTGGGGCTAGGTAATTTTAAAAGTGCAATATTTGTATTTTATCCTATGTTTGCATTGGAAAATCAGCTCACTCTGTATTGATTACATTCTTCGATTGAGGAGACGTTATTATCCTAATAAGCAGAGGTTACAATATTTAGATCCAGGGATTGTGATTTACATATAATGTTCCAATTTATTGAGAAAGGAATCTTCTTAGATTTAAGGTGTTTTTTTTTTATTAGAGTAGCCAAAAAAGTTCTCTGCTTGTTATTTGGGGTTTTATTGCTAAATGATGATGTGTGGTTAGAGATTCTCTGTTTTATCAAAGTAAAAGTGGATCCGATGTATGTGTATGTTTTGGGTGCAGTGCAGATGCTGTTGCTGGTATTTAGTATTAGATTTTTATTGTGGTTAGGATAGGATGTGGGTGAATTATTGTGGATATTATTACTGAAATAGTTTCCAATATCAAGGAAGTTGTTCTGCAAAGGACTATCACTATTTATATTGTTAGTGCTGTTATTTCTCAAGCTTATTAGTGGAGTGGATGTTCAAATTCATTGCTATTTGATTGGCCAGAAATTGGCTGTTGGGAATAATTTTTGGTGTCTGTTAGGATGGTATCTCACTTATAGTACATGAATAAATCACATTCTTATGGATACAATTATTATCAAGGGGGCATTAATTCGTTTTGGGCAATTACATTTCGTTTTCTTAGCAAATGAAAAAGGAATTGCTTGAGCATCTTTAATTTTCTTGTTACTAGAGGATATGATTGTCTGGGCTCAATAAGGTATCGTGGCGTATAATATCTCGATAAAGTTTTTTGTTAAACAAAGTGCTATATCTATGCAGGTACTTAAAAGAATTTCCAACGATATTGAAAAACTCCTTGGGGATACGAGTTTTTACATTGGAGCTGAAAGGTTAAACCAAAGAGTGTTCTTTCTCCCAGTCCTTTTTCTAGATGAAGATCTGTCTATGTTAGTGCGCTTGTGATTGGTATGGTCGACATTATTATTGTTATTACTTGAAAATGTATGGTTTCGTTTAGTTTTGGGCATGTTATCTTTTTCGAATAACCCTAACTCCTAAGGGTATTATTATAAAACATGGAGTTTTAATCAAAGATTTTTTGTCAGTTGAAAGCCTGCAAGAGATTGAGGGTATTATGGATTTTATTATTGAATTAGGGTAATTTGAAAACTTATGCACATATAAGAGTGTAAGGTTTGTGTGTATGTTTCAGAGTTAAGGTTAAGTGAGACATCTATGAAGTTAGATGTGTTCTTGTTAGGTTCGATTGTTATGAAGAGTTCAAAATTATTTTTAAAAACATGGAGATTCTTAACAGTTTTATTATAGTCTCTATGTCTGGCTCTTGTAGCGATAAGGCCATCGTCTCTATAAAGACCTCTCTGGATCTGCTTGAAATATATTTTAAGCTCCTTTAATAGGGAAATTCCGACCAAATCAGTAATGTAAGCTGAGTCGGAATAACTTACGAGGATATCAAAACTATTCGGGGTATCATTCCTGGTCTAATGTTTATTGTCAAAATAAATGAGAGAACGCCTGGCCAGATTAATCAAAATAATTTCTAAATCGGTTAAATCTAAGTGTTTTTGGAAGAATAAGGGCCTTGTTTAGGACGAAATTGATTGGTAATAATTTTTTTATGTCAAATGTAATGAAACTTGAGAATTTTGCCAAAGAGGTAAGCTTCCTTTTTTCATTACTGAAGGGATAATTTATCTAGGATTTTTTAGCAGATAGCACCAATACCAGAGCTAGAAGAGCAGATTAACCTAATAGTAGGGTTATCTTGTAAGTTAGGTTTGTGGTCCTTGAGCGTGAATCTCGGTGTGGCTGGAATTAATACTTCCATATAGTTCTGAATGTTCCTTATTTTGTAGAATTTTTTTTTTGCATCAGCATTGATCTTATCTAATGTGGTGGGATGTACAACCTTGTAAGCAATATTAAGCTCTTTATATAGGAGCTTTTTGTATGTAGCATATTAAAAGCTTGTAATAATTTTGTTCTTTTGTCAGCATATATATATATATATATATATATATATATATATATATATATATATATATATATGGGAGCTTGTAATAATTTTGTGTTTTATCAGCAGTGATAAAGGTATGAGCTCTGGTTTGTTTTTTGTGCGAAATTATTAATTTTTTTCTAGAGATACGATTAAAACGGTTGTTTTGTTTAATTTAATACTCCTTACAAGATCTATCATAGAGTTTACAAATTAATCAAGGCAAGGATTTCGTGCGAGGGTGTATAATTTACATATATATATATATATATATATACAGTGTCCTGGTCAAAATCATAACACAGAAAGCTTTTCGTATTCATTTTTTCAAAACTAGCCGATTTTATTAATGTAATCTTCTCATTTTGACCAGGTGCAAATGTTTGTTTGTTTTTTTTTAATAATTATTAGATCAGGGTTAAGGTTTCGAATGAATCAGATTTCATTTTCCCCCATCATATTTTCCCTTTTAGCAATGGTTTCAACCATTTGTTCGATTAAAAATTCGATAATATACGTAAACGCTTACTTTCTTACGTGGTCTTATGATTTTGACCAGGACTATATATATATATATATATATATATATATATATATATATATATATATTGAATATAAAAATAAAATATTTGAAAATTAAAAATAAATTATGTAGTTCGATTTCATTATTGGAATGTAAGTTACCAGTCGTTTTTTCAATCTTTCTTTCCCCTCTTTCTACTCTCTCCCTCTCTCCTTCTCTCTCTCTCTCTCTCTCTCTCTATATATATATATATATATATGTATATATATATATATATATATTTCTTAGTCTCTATATCTCTTCGTTTCACTTTTTCCAGAAACTACTGTACTGATACATCTGAAACATTGTCTGGAATTTTGCTATAACAAGGTGCAGCAAACTAAGAATAATGGTGTCCGTTCAATTTCACGTAAGGAATTATTTTGGATTATTAGAAATCAGTCAGCACAATACCACATTTACCCTTAAAATTTCTCTGAAACTACTGGGTCAATCTGATTGAAATTCTCTATTGGCCTATATATATAATATTAATATATATATATATATATATATATATATATATATATATTAATAATATTAATATATATATATATTAATAATAATTATATACATCTATCTATATACCTCTCTATATATATATTAATATATATACATATGTATATATATATATAAACATTTATGTATATGCATATGTACACACACACACACAGACACACACACACACACATATATATATATATATATATATATATATATATATATATATATATATATATATACAGAGAGAGAGAGAGGGGGGGAGAGAGATAAAGAGAGGTACTTTTCTAGCAAATGTTTTTTCTTACTACACCCCAATTTCCATTTGTGTTTTTTCTTGCCCCTTTTCTTGCTGGTCTCTTTTCCCTCTTTATGGTGATTGATTCTTCGCTTTACGTAGGTTGGTTGATTGTTTTTGTTTTACGGCATATCAACCCTTTTCAGGTTATTTAATGCCGAATCTAATGATTTTGAGGAACGATCTTTTTAATGGAATATATTTATTTTTTTAAGTCGGATTCTATTTAACCTATAGTTGTAACCCTGACAGGTACTACCACTCTGGGTCAGAGTGGGCCTGGGAGCAATGGCAATTAAAGGGTGGCACCACACTCCCCAACGCCCGCAAGCTGGGGGCCTCACCATCGGATATAGTTTTAGGTCATATCCAGGACCGCTTTATGTAGGTAAGGAATCTGATATCCGCCGCATATTTCTCCCGTCGAATGTCGACAGCGTTTATGACGTAATGACGACGCTAAGCACAAATCGGTGAGTGAGAAAACGGGCGGGAATATTTTTTTTTTTAACAAGGTTTGCTGGATGCGATCACATTAAAAAAAGAACGGTGAAAGATGAAGGAAACGGTCAAAGGCACGGATAAAGGGAAGGTAGGAAAGACTTGTAGGGATGGATGGAGAGAGAGAGGGAGGGAGAAAGAAAGAAAGAAAGAAAGAAAGAAGGGGAGAAAAATTTCGACGAAAGAACTGACAGACGAAATTAGAGTAGAAACAAAGAAAAAAAGTAATTTTAATTGAATGAAAGAAATAGTGAACAAAAGATTTGAAGTAAAGTTAGGAAGCGTAAAATGAAGGAATAATGTTTGGAAAATAATATATTTGGAAATAATAAAGATGTTCAAGAGGCAATGAAAATTAAGCACTGCAAAGGAAGTAAAGTGAGGGGGCTTTTCGACTTAAAAGAAGAAGAAAATGTGGGGAGATGATGATGAAGAAGAAAAAGAGAGGGGGGAGGAGGGGAGGAGAAAAAGGAGAAGATAGAGGAAACGAAGACGAAGATTAAGGTTTAAAAGATGAAGGAAAGTAAAAAAAAAAAAACAAGAAAAGGAAAAAGAACAAGACGTAAAAAAAGGAAAAGAATAAGAAATGACAAAGACGGAGAAAAAAAGGAGGGAAATGAATCAAAAGAAGAAAAATATAATGGAAAATGATGTGGGGAAAGAGAAGAAAAAAAGAAAATGAAAAACGCAAGAAAATTAGGAAAGTAATGAACGGAAGACAGAATCAATGGAAGAAAAGAAGAAAAAGAAGGGAAAATGTAGGGAGAAAAAAACGACAAACAACGAAACAGCATCAATGAAATATATGAAAGAAAATTAGAAAAAGAAAAATGAAGAAGAAACAGAAATATATAATGAAAAGGAAAGAGAATTCAAAGGATAAAATAAGAATAAAAATAAGAGGTAGGTAAAGAATAAAAAAGAAAGAATTAGAAAACGAAAGATAAGAAGATGAAAAAAGAAGGATTAAAATAACAAGAAAAGGAAAGGGGAGAAAAAAAAGAAAACAAAAGAAAGAGGAGAGGAAAAAAAACGAAAAAGTATAAATGAAAAAACGGAATGAATCTGAAAAAGAAAGGTAGTGGAAAAAGAAGCAAATAATACTAATAATAATAATAATAATAATAATAATAATAATAATAATAATAATAATAATAAGAAGAAGAAGAAGAAGAAGAAGAAGAAGAAGAAGAAGAAGTAGAAGAAGAAGAAGAAGAAGAAAAATAAGAAGAAGAAATATATATATATATATATATATATATATATATATATATATATATATATATATATATATATATATATATATATATATACAGTTTACGCAGGCTCCTACGGACAATTGGTTGTCGTGGAGTGCGCCCACTCACTGATGAAGGCGTTGTCTATATATCACCTTCTTAAAAATAAAGCGTTGGTTATGGTTGCAGCGGTATCGTGCACTGATTGGGGATAGGTGTGTGTGTGTGTGTGTGTGTGTGTGTGTGTGTGTGTGTGTGTGTGTGTGTGTGTGTGATGCTAGGGTTGTTCACGGACGATGTCGTGTACAGAAGCGTAGCCGTTGTCGACGTCGCCGGTCCGCTAAACGTCAATGACGGCCATCACGGGCGACGTCAACGTCGATAGCGGATAAGATGATGGTCGGAGAAAACAATCTGGGTAGAGAGAGAAATAAAGCCAGTAAGAGAGACGAAAGGGAAAAAATCTCAGAAAACTTCAACGACTGAGAGAAATAATGAAAGAAGTTGTGAAGACGGTAAATACAGTAAGAATATCTAAAAATGAATGAAAGTAGGTAATAGCAGAATGGTAAACATACACAAAAAATTAACACACACACACGCACACAGACACACACAGACAAACACACACACACACACACACACACACACATATATATATATATATATAGATAGATAGATAGATAGATAGATAAAAGTGAACGTGTCTGTGTATCTGTGTGTCTGTGTACATTTCCCTACGCAATAACTCGGTCAATTTTTAGTCTACAGACTCGAAATTTGATATACAGGGTACTGAGATTTGGGAAACTCGATGTGATCGATTTTTGGCCAGAAATTTGGCGATTAAGGGGTCAGAGTTCAACGATGTGACCTTTGAGAACTCTACCAGACTTCTCCGACAAGTTTGGGTCTACACACTTGAAATTTAGATATAGGTTCCTTTGACATGGATCTAACTTAATAACTTGATTTGAGCCCAAAACAATAAATTTTAAGGGATCATAATAGGGGTTAAAGTTAAAAAAAGAATTGACCTCTGCGGTCTCTTCCAAATTACTCAGACAATTTCTGGTCTAAACATTTGAAATTTTACATAAAAGGTATTCAGAGATAGGGCAAGCTTTTTAATCGGTTTGGGTCGCAAGTTTTTAGTTACCAATGTACAAATGTATGTATGTATGTCTGTTTGCATGTCTGCCTTAAACTTTCAATAGAGGCGGCGGATTTAACCAAGATCAGTATCGTTTTAAAGTTCGATCTTTCATACGACAAATATCGAAAACTTGACTAAAAACATTAATATCTTCCCCTTCAACTAGACACTTTTCTACCGGGGGGCGGGGTAACTTTTTTCGCCGATATTTTTTAAAGTTATCCTCTCCTTTAGATTGTCTAGCCTTAATTTTAAAAAATGTCGCTCCCGGTTTGGCGGTGGTCGTAACAGCATAAACGTTAGGTTTTACCCCGTTCGTTTCCTCCTTTGCTGTACGGGTTCGAGCCTGCCTTCCTACTACCACTTTTTTTTTTGCTCAACATACACATCCAAACACCCGGGCGCCCATGCTAGAATATATTTAAAAGTGAATGTGTCTGTGTGTCTGTCTGTCTGTCTCTCTGTCTGTGTACATTTTCCTTGGCAATAACTCTGTTAATTTTCAGTCTACAGACTCGAAATTTGATATACAGGGTACTGAGATTTGGGAAAATCTATGTGATTGGTTTTCGGCCAGAAAATTGGCTGTTAAGGGGTCAAAGTTCAACGATTTGACCTTTGGTAACTCTACCAAACTCCTCCGACAATTTGGGGTCTACACACTTGAAATTTTAGATATAGGTTCCTTTGACATGGATCTAACTTAATAACTTGATTTGAGCCCAAAACAATAAATTTTAAGGGGTCATAATAGGGATTGAAGTTTTAAAAAATTATCTGTTTTTTTTTTTGTTTTGTTTTTTCTCAGCATACACCTCCAAACACTCGGGTAACGCCAGGCTTAAATGCTAGTATATATATATAATTCCAGGTTAATACTTTCCAGGGGTAAATTAACCAATTAAGACTTAACGATGTTAATACAAGAGTGCTTAATATCGAAGTAAGGCAAGATATACTTTCTATATGATTTTAAATAAGCATGTTTCATTGAGCTAGTTACTAATAACTAGAGACCTCTTCAGGTAATATAGCCTCTACTAAAGCTAAGTCTGTAATATTACGGTAAGATTAAAGACTTAGCTTTCGTATGAGATGTATCGCCTGAGGAGGTCTCTAGTTATTAGCAACTAGCTGATCGAAACATGCTCATGAATGTGTAGAAACATATTAATGCTTATGTAAAAACAAATAGGAAGTATATATATATATATATATATATATATATATATATATATATATATATATAATGGTTGTATAGCTTAGTTTTCTGGATGTAGATCCGCTGAAATCCGTGTATTATTAAAGAGTATTCAATGCAGAACATAGCAGGTATATAGTCTGTTTATTATACAAACATTATTGGTTACATATGTGCATACATGTTTCAGTGGAATCTCAATTTAGATAGACCCACCCCATCAGATCGAAAAAATCGAAAGTGTCGCTGCTTTTTTCGGTCCGATGAGGTGGGTCTCTATAAATTAATATTTCACTGAAAGATGTAGGCACATATGTAATCAATAATATTCCTATAATAAACATACTATATATATATATATATGTGTGTGTGTGTGTGTGTGTGTGTGTGTGTGTGTGTGTGTGTGTGTGTGTGTGTGTGTGTGTGTAAATTAAAACAAAGACTTTACGTTATAATTTACAAAATAGGTATTGCTCGACAGCAAGTTATAATTTTATTGCGTTCTTCTATGACAAACACACTTTCCTATTTTGTTTGAATTGAGCTTTTTTTATTTGGTTAAAAGTATTAATATTTATATTTGGTCTAAGTTTAGTAAAGATTTTTTGCTTGTAAACTTAATGTTTACTTTCTGAGTACATATGTGTGCGCGTGTGTGTGTGTGTGTGTGTGTGTGTGTGTACTGTCCAAGTTTAAAATATGCAAAACTAAAAACCATTGACTTTCAACGAAAACCTTCATTGATAGACCGGCTACCAGTAAAACTGGTGACTTATTGTTTCCTGACGATATCTTTTTAGCTTGAAACACTAAATTTATCGTGGCGACTAATAGTTATTTTGCTTACCTAAACTGAATGTATATAAATATATATATATAATATAAAGCTCTGTCTGTGTGTGTGTGGGGGGGGGAATTTTGTACAGGTCGGGTGATACAATGTGTATAAAGAGAGAAAAAATAACCCGAAATAGCAGAAATGTATAAAATGCATATATATAAGAAAAGAAAATAGCAAGAACTTTCTTTTTAAATTTCAATCCATTTTAAACAGTTTAACAATTCTAAAAGAATTTGCAATAAAATGTTAGTAAAACTTTAAATTATAAAATATAAATAAAGCAGGTCAATGATAAAATGAAACTAAAGTTATACTCCAGTATACTCGCATTCAGAATAATCCAGAAGAAAAATTTCAATGTCTGTAATGAGTCTGGAGAAGTAATTTGATGGAGAAATCATACATACAGCGCCTAGCATTCTCAAAATGATCACTTTTCTGGTGATGGGTAGGCTGATCGTTTCTTAAATTCGATGATCTTGTAATAACATGTGTGTCAACGTAATTACCCATTAAATATATATATATATATATATGATCAAAATATATATACATGCATATGTATATATATATATATATATATATATATATATATATATATATATATATATATATATATATATATATAGTGCAAAATTTTGTTGAAAATTCAAAGACTCACGTTTTCTTTTTTTTATAACCTTCGTTTATTTCATGGATTTTTTTCCATTACAGTTGTTTCGTTAGTGGGAAGGCAATTTTACGATGTATGTGTCCATGAAAATATCCTGTCCCCACCAATTTCTTCAGATGATTTTCCATTCGATTCTTACAACAAAATGTATATTTTTAACATGTTGAACATCGTATTTGGTTAAAAAGACTTCCAAAGCCATTTCCGCCATCTTTATATATATATATATATATATATATATATATATATATATGTGTGTGTATGTGTGTGTGTGTGTGTGTGTGTGTGTGTGTGTGTGTGTGTGTGTGGTGCCCGAAAACTTCGTCCCCGGAGAACTCAGCTCCAAAAAACTCGTATCTAGAAAACTCGTATCCGGAAAACACGTCAGGTAGGAAAATTGGTTCATTATTTAATAAATATCGATTGAAAACACATTTTTTGGCTGTTCTTGAGGGCGATATTGTTTTAAAGGCGACTACGCACCCCAATAATATTGCTTTTAATTAATTTTACTTGTTTACTCTTGTTAAAAATAAGATTGGTACTTATGCACTTATTGATCCGTACTGAGATAAAAATGTTATTATTTAGAAAGCTATTCTTAACATGGAGAGGGGAGGGTGTTTTGTACCTATTTTGTACTTTCACTTAACAATTTAATAAAACCAGATATCGTTAAACTTTAATTAAACTTGAAAATAATAAGATCACTAGAACCACCAGATTTTATTATTCCGAACAGAAAAATAGTTAAAAACCAAAACATTTATCTATAATATAAATCTCAGCTGTCTTTTTAAATGTATGTATGCATGTATGTATGTATGTATGTATGTGTAGTCAGGGCATGTCATATGCTACTGGTACCATGTAACCCAGTACTACCTGCCTCATGGTCGAGTCACCGGGGACTAAACTGGTTCCCCCACCAGACTTGTTTGGTGAGGAGGACGGCTAGTCTCCCTGAAGGATTAAAAACAAGATCTTTCAAAAGGCGAATGAACCCTTTTTCATGGTCAACGGCCAACTATCACCGTGTGTGTTCGTGTGTATGTATGTGTGTGCTGGGGTGGAGAGGGCTCCCGTAAGCCGTGGTGAAGGCAACCTTTCTAAGAGAAGCAAATCTCTGATTTTAAAAAATACATAAAGCGGGAGACCAGTACCTGCATTAAGCTGGTCTGCAGTTTAACTTGTTGCTGGCTATCTTGCTCTTGCTTGTTGCTGGATCTCAACATTTTGAACTGAGAGAGAGACTTAGCTGTCGTACAAAGCTAAGACTCTGTAACATCATCTGTGTATAGATAGATACTCCCTCAGACATTTTTGTCTATAAAAATGGTCCTGTGGCGATGGAATAATTTTTGGGCTCATGGACTTAAAGTGTCTGAGGGAGTGGCACTCGTCTGACAAGACGTTGCAATCATCATGTATGTATGTATTATGTATGTATGGTTGCCTAAAACATTCGACAGTGGCGAGAGATTTTCACGAGATCAGTATCGTTTTGAAGCTTGATCCTTTGGACAACAAATATTGAAAAACTGACTAAAAAAATTAATTATTTCATCCTCAACTGGGCACCACTTTTCTATAGGAAAGGGTCAGGGTTCTTTTTCGCCGATATTTCCGAAAGTCATCGCCTCTTTTGGACTGACTAGCCTTAATTTAAACCTTCGCCACTTCCGGTTTTGCAATGGACACAATAGCAAAGACGTCACTTTTTTCGCATTCTTTTCCTCCTTCGCGGTACGGTTTTGAATCAACTACCACTATTTTTTTGCCCTGGGCAACGCCGGACAGCTTCGTTTCAGTTTTACAGTATTGAACGGTGTAGTATTGCGCCGTCGGATTCAGGGTTGTACTATTGTAATGTAAAGAACACGTAGAAAGGGTTGTAATCAACTGAATTACTTCTAGTACATTGACAAAAAAGCTGAAACAGATATATAAATAAAAATAAAAAGGTTATGTAAATGTTTTTAAAAAGACATGTAATCACGTGAGCAGGGTTTTTTCCTTCTTTTAACACGATAACAAGTAACGTTCTTATTTTTTATTATTTATCTATTTATCTATTTTCGAAAGAGTGCCACATGAAAGTGGAGAAGGAAAAACAGAGTTATGCAAAATTTGTGTCAAGAATTGTTGAAAGTTCCGATTTTGGGGGGTTCACTTTAATAAGAACGTGAATTTATGAGGTGAATTTATTTGACACAATATGATTCAACTCAAAAAAATGAATAAAAGCTAATGTGAATTAAGATTAAAGTTAAGGTGTTATTGTAGACCCTCACCCCTTTTAAAAAAAAAACTTGTTAAACTTTGTGACATATTTACATTCTATGGAGGTCAGGCGCGAACGAACACCCAATAATTTTATTATACCATATTTCTTCACACTGAAACGTATTTATCAAAGTATACTTACGCAAATAGATATGAAGTCTTTGTTAAAGTTTGTGCCATATTTCCATGGAGAACAGGCGCGAACACAGACCCCCACAATATTTTTTAATACCATCCCTATTTTAGTTGAAACATACTTATCAAAGTATTCTTATGTACATCTATATCAAAAACCCTTGTAAATGTTTTTTGTTTTTTTCATTTTTTATTTCCATACTTTGGGAGCCAGGCGCGAACGCAGGCCCCACAATTTTTATGAACCACCGTTCTGCCAGATAGAATATACCCATTCCTGATCCTCGATACATCTTCTATCATTATATGTAATCAGTTTTTTAAAATAGTCACTCATATAGGAGCCTATTCGTGACCAGACACACACACAGACGTTCTGCTTTATATATATATATATATATATATATATATATATATATATATATATACATACATATATATATATATATATATATATATATATATATGAGAGGGATAGAGAGAGAGAGAGAAAGAGAGAGAGAGAAGAGAGAAAGATTAGTATTAGAAAGTTAGTGTTTGGTGTTTGAGATTTTCCTATTTGTACGCAAATAAAACACGTATTTATTAAAACAGAATAGACAAAATATAAATAGAATAATTTTTACAATGCTGAGTTTAAATCTCATGGTAGACTTAGGATGAATTCTCGTTGACACACCGGTTCCCGTTAGAGCACCGAAATTAAGCAAAGTTGAGCCTGGCCAGTACTAACATGGGTGACCCTTTGAGAATCCCAGGTACTGCATGTGCTTTCCGCTTATCTGAGCATTGGTTCCAGTCATCTAGCACTCATCCTTACCACTGGACTCAATCAGTACCGATTCAGGAGAGGTAATTGGGGATTGCGCGCCACTTGCCGCACAATTACATGACACAGCTATTTTTTACGGGTGTACCCTTGCCTCTTGAGACTGAATGGAGATATCTAGTCTAAGGAATTTTTATTTTTTATTTTTTTTTTAATTCAATTTTCACCCCAAACAAGGCACAGTGCCACTTTGAAGCAGGGGGCTACTATCAGGGACTTAATTAGCGGGGTCATTATGAAGGGAGATGAGTAGAAATATGTTTGTTAACATTACACTTGAACTTCTGCATATCATTGCAGTTGGGAAAGCAGAATCCCGGAAGGGAGTTCCAAAGACCCGCAGTTTTGGGGAAGAAACTATTGGAGTAAAAGGCTTTCTTGCACCTACGGATCTCTACTGTAAAGGGATGAGACTTAGTAGCTTGTCGGGTTTGTCGGGAGTAGTTACGTCGGGAAGGTACAAGTGTTTGCAGTTCGTCAGAGCATTCACCATTAAAGTATTTGTAGAACAGGCAGAGGGATGCAACATCTCGTCGATGGGACAGAGGCTGAAGCGTAGATGACAGTTCAGGACCTATCAGGTTGGCGGCTCTCTTTTGAACCCTGTCCAGGAGCGAGAGACAAGCAGCAGATGCACCAGCCCAGATGTGACAACAGTACTCCATACATGGGCGAATGGTTGCCTTATAGAGGTATAGGATACTGTCAGGCGTAAGTAGTTTTCTAGCCCGGTAGAGGGAGCCAACCTTCCTTGCAGCAGCCTTGGCAATGCTCTCAATGTATCTATTCCAGTTCATATTCCCTGTAAACGTTAGGCCGAGGAGTTTAAAAGAAGTACTTTCAGGCAATGTGTTCTTGGCCATTACTATTGGTGGTAGAGAAGGTTTCTTGTAGTTATTGAAGGAAACAAGCTTAGTCTTAGCAGCATTGAATGTGACCAACCATTTTTGTCCCCATTCCACTACGGATTGGAGGTCATCTTCTAGTGTTTCTGCCATTTCCTTGGATATGTGTTCATTTTTTTCCCCTTATATTTGTTATAGAGAGTTGTGTCATCGGCAAATATACCCATCTCCAAAACAATTTTATCAGGGAGGTCGTTTATGAATATCAGGAATAATAGAGGTCCAAGTATAGACCCCTGAGGTACTCCAGCATTTATGTCATATTGTTTGGATGTACGACCGTCGAGGACAACTTTGATTTTTCTATTACTTAAGAAGGATTTAATTACATTATGGATTCTTCCAGTGATTCCATATGATCTAATTTTCCTTAGAAGACCATCGTGCCATACCCTGTCAAAAGCCTTAGATATATCAAGGGCCACCGCTCTACCCTCCCCTGTTTTATCCAATGAACGGTATATACGTTCAGAAACTACAGTTAAGATATCTGCTGTTGAACGGGCTTGCCTGAATCCATATTGTTTGTCAGTCAGGAGTTTAGCAGCTGTTAGGTGCTGGACTAGGGCTTGATTAACTAAGGACTCAAATATTTTGGCGAAAAGCGGGAGGAGGCTAATGGGGCGATAATTTAGTGGGTCAGTTCTTTCACCAGAATTCTTGAAGACTGGTACCACAGAGGCGGTTTTCTAGCAGTCGGAAAAACAAGATTCGTTAAGGCATTTATTGTAAAATTTGGACAGAACTGGAGCAACCTCGGCAGAGCATTTTTTAATAGCACAGCCGGGATGAGATCTGGTCCACATGCTTTTGAGGTGTCTAGGTTTTTTATAATAGCATGTACCTGAGAAGGGGTGATTTTCAAATCGTCTAGTGTGGCGTCTGTTCGCAGAGGAAAATCAGGGAGTGAGTGGTGTACCGAGTTTTACTTTTCTACTTGGATACGTAACTGGATATTCTTAAAAATTTAGAGATATTTGCAGAACATAATAATATGAACATATAAGAATCTATCACATAAATTAATTTAAACGAAGTGTTCTTTTCTTTTTTTTTCTTTTTTTTTTTTTTTTTTGATAATCCGAGAGAAAAGGTATTCGGCGTTAATTATGCTTAAAACTTAATTTTTTTTTCTTTTCATTATTATTATTATTTATTTTATTTTTATTTATTTATTTATTTTTTTTTTTGCTAAGCAAAAAATAGAATGAAAAACAGAAAAATAAAAGTTGAGAGGAATGACGTAAAATAAATGACGGGAGGACGAATATGAAAAAAGAAAGAAACTAATGTAACGAAATAAATAAACAAAGAAGAAAATACGAGGTCTCGCAAGCATAGACATGTCACCTTTGCTATTTTAAAAGAGTTTTTAAAAAATCAAATTTTAAAAAGAAAGTTGAATAATCGCAAGTAGAGATGAGTAAAAGAATATAAGATATAGACAAAAGTGTGTGTGCGTGTGTGTGTGTGTGTGTGTGCGTTTGTGTGTGTGTGCGTGTGCGTGTGTGTGCGTTTGTGTGTGTGTGTGTGTGTGTGTGTGTGTGTGTGTGTGTGTGTGTGTGTGTGTGTGTGTGTGTGTGTGTGTGTGTGTGTGCATGTTTTGCGCGTGTGCGGTCGCGAAAGAGAGATAGGGGGGAAAGATAGGGCTGGATAGAGACAGAGAGAGAGAAGAAGAAGAAGAAGAAGAAGAAGAAGAAGAAGAAGAAGAAGGAGAGAGATAGAGGAGAGAATGAGTGATAGGGTGCAAGAGATATAGAGAAAGGGGGGCAGAAAGGGGTAGTGCGATAGAGAGACAGAGGAGAAAGAGCAAGAGAGATAGAGAGAAAGAGGAAGAAGGAGAGAGGAGTGGATGGAGAAAGAAAGATATGGCAAGAGCGAGAGAGAATGGAAGACAGAGAAAGCGCGAGAAAGAGGACGATATACACTGTGTGTATGTGTGTGTGTGTCAGAAAGAGAGAGAGAGAGAGAGAGAGAGAGAGAGAGAGAGAGAGAGAGAGAGAGAGAGAGAGAGAGCATAAAACACTTCGTATCAATATCGAACTTTGCCCGGGGCCAGAAAAGGAAATGAAGAATACTCGTCACTCGCAAGTTACCGCTAAATTATTAGCGAAAAATCCTGTAGCGTCGGAATTACCGTCGGGCAAATTTACCCAGATCTTTGTCCGGTTGCTGTGCGGACATCATCGCCGACATTCCCTCCGTTGACATCGACTCGATCGGCCCTTATCCCGTCGACATCGACGACCACGACTACGACATCGAAAACGTGAAGCGTCGACGGCAACGACGGCGACGACGGCAACGACGACGGCGCTAACGTCGACGGCCGAGCAGCAGCAGCACTACTTCATTATCATCGCATTCGCAGTTTTTCATTTATTTGTTTGTTTTATCTTTTATTAGCTTTTCCTTTTCTCCTATTTATCTTTAGCTTTTTTTTTTTTTTTTTTTTTTAACCATTTATTTACGTTTTCGGATGCGTCCTTACACCACTACGATGAGCTTCGTTCGTCGAACTGTCAGAGCGTGTTCGCTTTAATGGAGCACGTATCTAAGCAGCTGAGCAGCAGCTCTGAGCGTCGATGTGGATCTGTGCGTCACACTTAAGTTTTAAATATCATGGGGGGGGGGGAGGTGTGTGTCACGTTAGAGTTATAAATACTATTTTTTAAGGTTTATCACACTTAAGTTTTGGATAAAATTTTTGTTTGTTTGTCACGTTAGAGTTACGTATACCATTTTTTAGGCTTATAAACTCTAGTTTTAAGTAGCATTTATGTTTGTCTGTTACGTTGGACTTTTAAATACCATTATTTTTAAGGTTTATCATACTTAAGTTTTAAATAGCATTTTTGTCTGTCTGTGACGTGTAGTTACAAATACTATATTTTTTTAGGTTTGTTATCCTAAAGTTTCAAATATATATTTTTTTTGTTTGTTTGTCACGTAGAAGTTATAAATACTTTTTTTTTTTTAGTTTTATCATATTAAGTTGTAATTAGTTTTTGTTTGTTTGTCTGTCACGTTGAAATTTGACATATTATAATTTTGTTTCTCATACTTAAGTTTTAATAGCATTTTTGTTTGCTTGTCTGTCACATTGAAAGTAACAATACCATTTATCAAAAAGTTTCCAATAGCAATTTTTTTTGTCTATCATACTTAAGTTTTAAATCGCATTTGTGTTTGTCTGTCACGGTTAATTTATACGTACGATTTTTAGGCGTATATTACACTTAAGTTTTAATTAACGTTGTGTTTTACTTTATTTTATAAATAGCATTTTATGCTGAATTTATAAATACAATTATCAGCCGTATCACAATTTGTTTCAAATAGCATTTTGTTTGTCTGTCACGTTGAAGTTATAAATACTATTTTTAAACGTATCATATTAAAGTTTTAAATAGCATTTTCGTTTATTTGTCACGCTGAAGTCATAAATACTATTTTAGGCGTATTATACTCATGTTTAAAATAGCATTTTTGTTTGTTTGTCTGTCACGGTTAAGTTATAGATACGATTTTTAAGGTATTACACTCAAGTTTTAAATAGCATTTTCGTTTGTTTGTCAAGTTGAAGTCAAAAATACCATATTGTTAGGTTTAGCACACTTAAATTTTTAATAGCACTTTTGTTTGTTTGTCTGTCACGTTCAAGTTAAAAATAACATTTTTTTTTAGGTTTATCACACTTGAGTTTTATATAGCAAGTTTGTTTGCCGCGTTCATATTATAAATGTCATTTTTCGTCGGCCTATCACATAAAAGTTTGTAATAGAACTTCCGTCGGTCTGTCACGGTTAATTCTGAAATAGCATCTCGTTCAGTCTGATAGTGTAACATTGAAAATATTTACTTGTAATTTGTTTTTTCTTTTTGTCTGTCACATTCGGTTTAACTAGATTATCCGTTGATTTGTCACGTTTGCAATAATAGTTTCACCGTTAGATGTACTGATTGAATGGACGCATCTTCTTCTTCTTCTTTTCTGTTTTCTTCGTCTTTGTCTTCTTCTTTGGTGTTTTCTTCTTTCTGCTACTCTAGTGTCTTCCACACTCATTCATTTGTTCGCTCGTTTATTGGTCAACGACGCTATTGGCCGGCCGTCGCTCTAACAGCTCATTAAATCATGAGCGCTCTCTAAATTTAGAAACAGAAATGTCATTAATTTTTTATCTAGAAACCTACCTCAAAGATATTGCAAGGGATGGGCGATTTGCATCTTTTGTTTTTATTTTCTGATTTTATTTTCTTCTGTCAAGGGATGGATTGGTTGAGATATGGGCGGCACTAAACATATGCGAACACAGACGCACACACACACACACACACACACACACACACACACATATATATATATATATATATATATATATATATAGATATATATAGATATATATATATGTGTGTGTGTGTGCGCGTGCGTGTGTATAATTTTATGTATATATATATATATATATATATATATATATATATATATATATATAATTTGTACTTTTGATTTTAAAAATATATACATATAGTGTACAATATTTTTTTTTGACACAATTAAGCTTGATGGAAAAGCCTTTACACTTTCAGAGCATATATATATATATATATATATATATATATATATATATATATATATATATATATATATACTAGCAGGCCACCCAGGATTGCCCGGTGGTAAAATACGCTTAAATATGATATTTTGATTAATGCAGATTACGTATTTATTATTATATTATATTGGACCTAATTTATAGTAATGATTTAAAACGTTAAAAAAAATGATTCGTGCGCCAATACCGAGAATCGAAACCAAAGCGTTAGCTTATGCTTTACGTTTTCCTTAGGCGTACATGCCTGAGCAATGTAGACACGTTTGCTGTAACGCTAAAAATTAAAACATTAAACAATAGCTATTACCTTACGCATGTATATTCGTAATGGCGTCGTCTGACCTTCACCTGGTAAATTCTGTTTTCTTAATTTTCACACTTTCTCACCTATTTTCTCCGGCTAAAATCCAAAAAAGTTTTGCATGGGTTCGAATACTCTTTTACACACACACACACACACACACACACATATATATATATATATATATATATATATATATATATATATATATATAGGGTGACCCCAAAAACGGGCCCCATGTACACTTTATTAATTAGAGTTGGGGCCCGTTTTTTGGTCACCTTATATATATATTTTACACAATGGTCACCACTTATCAAGGCCCGGAAGCCACTCAGGGATAAGGGTTATTGTAAGTACATTACGTTAGTGTGGAGATTTGATGAAGTGTTTACTTAAGGGGGCGGTTCATTAGGAATTTGTTAACGTTGGACTTGAACACATCCAAGTTGTAGTCAGGTGGGAAGCAGGCAGACGGAACAGAGTTCCACAGGCGTGCAGTTCTAAGAAAGAAGCTTTGTTCATGGAATATATATATATATATATATATATATATATATATATATATATATATATATATATGAATGTTTAGAGGTACAGAATTTAAGGACACAGAATAAAAGCAGTCATAAATACTTCTGCGAACCTGTTTGGAAAGTCTGTTACTCTTTTCCCCAATCCACGGTAATTTTAAATAGACAACCCGTGCTGTGCCGATAGAGCGAACTTCAGAAACCATTTAAAGATTTTAAAGTCTGTCTCTATTGCGGTGCGGAAACCTTCTTTGTGTCGGCAGAAAAAAAAGATCTAACGCATTGTTTCTCTTTGGGGAACTGTGAATCTTTTCTCCCCCCCCCCTCGTGGTGTCAATATTTTAATCGTTTTTTAAACGTTAATAAACTTCATTTTAGTGTCCCCGTAATTTTTTGCACATTCAATAGTTCCCCATCAGAACTCTTTACTTTCGACATAGTATTATTATTTTTACGATTTCTCCTGATGAGATGATAGCTGAAAGAGCTCTCGAGAGACTTCCGCCCATTATATATATATATATATATATATATATATATATATATATATATATATATATATATAATATAAAGTTTCATGTCTGTAGACGAAAAACTGACAGAGGAGTAAGGCAGGTAATTTTTTCACACACACGCACACATACACACATACACACACAAATATATATATATATATATATATATATATATATATATAAGGGGGGTCACCAACAATGTGTATTTTTTAACATTGTTTTATCATTCCGTGTTTTTGTTTTTCATAAAAATTATGTTTAGATCATTGTAATAATGTTTTTAAATCATTGAAATCGTTTTTGACGCGTTTCAAACGTTCTGTGAAGTGTCCTCTTCAGGAAGTATTTAAAATGTGAGATATTTAGAATATACTTAGATGTGTTTAAAATGTAAAAGAACATTTTCGTAGTTCATTTGAAATGTTCCGAGCGGTGGGAGCATGTGTGAATGATTCTACTTTTCATTCGTATGTTCAACGAATACATAAATATATATATAAATATGTTTGTGCTTACTTTAATCTTTTTACGCAAATATTACGCAAGTTAAATCATGTAGAATATCTGCATGAATATAATCACGCTTAATAATTAACTAAAGATGATCTTCCCATAAGAACACCGAAAATACTAATAGGAAAATCATTAAAATGAATGTTAATACTAATGTGGAAATTAGCTATATATTTTGTAGATGACTGCAATTCCACGAACTATATATAACGAAGTTGTATTTTCTTTTTAAATAAATAGAAAAAAGGGATTTTAATATAAACATTAACACACAAAAAATAATTTTATATGGATATAATTATTGTAGTAAATATATATATATATATATATATATATATATATTAGTAGTGAACATTCCAAAGCCAAATAAATAATTATATTTACTTTCACAATATTTTATTGTCTCTTACATGTGTTTCGTTGAATCTTAAAAAAATACCTCATCAGAAACAACTCATCAGAAGCAATTTATATGATCCTCGGAAAAAATAAAAAGTTGAATTTTTTTTACTTTCGACTGGGTAAAATTAGAAATGGCGAGTCATAATATATATATATATATATGTGTGTGTGTGTGTGTGTGCGTGTGTGTGTGTGTGCGTGTGTGTGTTGTGTCTGCACAAATAATTAACAAGAACACAGAAAGTAAAGGTATACAATAATATATTAGGAAGAAAAGTTATATACATGTTTACATGTCTTCAGATATACTTCAGTTTGAGATATTCCGGCAGGTGGCGTGTTGTATGTCTTACTGGAGGCAGCATAAGCGTCTTGCCTATTTGACGGTCGTTGTCGGACTCCCCCGGTATTGGTGATTGATACCTTTATATATCTCACTCATCCGCCTACGTTAATTAGTAGGCGTCTCCACAACAATATATATATATATATATATATATATATATATATACTAGCATGGGTGCCCGGCGTTGCCCGGGTGTTTGGAGGTGTATGTTGAGCAAAGAAAAGTGGTAGTAGGAAGGCAGGCTCGAACCCGTATCGCAAAAGAGGAAAAGAATGAGGAAAAACGTGACGTCTTTGCTGTTACAACTACAACCAAACCGGAAGTGACATAGGTTTTAATTAAGGCTAGAAAATCGAAAGGAGAGGATGACTTTCGAAAATATCGGCAAAAAAGCCGCCCCTCTCCTGTAGAAAAGTGCCCAGTTGGAGGTGAAGATATTAATATTTTTAGCCAATTTTTCGATATTTGTCTTCTGAAAGGTCTTCAAAACAATACTGATCTTGTGAAAATCCGTCACCTCTCTCGAAAGTTTTAGGCAGACATGCAAACATACATACGTACATATATTTATATATTGGTAACTCAAATTTTTGACCCAAACCGATTAAATACATTGCCCTATCTCTGAATACACTTTATGTAAAATTTCAAATGTTTAGACCAGAAATTGTCTGAGTAATGTGGTAGAGACCGAAGCGGTCTATTTGTTTTTAACTTTGACTCCTATTAGAACCCCTTAACATTTACTGTTTTGGGCTCAAATCACATTACTAAGTTAAATCCATGTCCAAGGACTGTATATCTAAAATTTCAAGTGTTTAGACATAAAATTGTCGGAGGAGTTTGGCAGAGTTCTCAAGGGTCAAATCGTTGAACTTTGACCCCTTAACAGCCAAATTTTTGTCCGAAAACCGATTACAAAGATTTTCCCAAATCTCAGTACCCTGTATATCAAATTTCGAGTCTGTAGACATAAAATTGACAGAGTTATTGTGCGGGGAAATGTACACAGACAGACACACAGACACTTCCACATGAATTTTAATTTATTCCCTATTAGTTTTTTCCAGTTTTCTCATGGGATGATCATCTACAGTTAACTATTACGTGTAATATATTCATGAGATAGTCTACATTTATCATGGAATAATATTTGCGTAAAATCTTTACAGTAAACAAACAATTTTTTCCATATATATTTATGGATACGTATGCATTTTTGTTTAGTCTATAAGTCTATCTATCTATCTATATATCTATAAAAGTGAAAGTGTCTATCTGTCTGTGTGTGTATATGTGTATCTGTGTGTCTGTATGTGTACATTTCCCTACGAAATAACTTTGTCAATTTTTAGTCTACAGACTTGAAATTTGATATATAGGGTACTGAGATTTGGGGAAAATCTATGTGATCGATTTTCAGCCAGAAATTTCGCGATTAAGGGGTCAAAGTTCAACGATTTGACCTTTGAGAACTCTACCAACTCCTCGGACAATTTTGGGTCTAAACACTTGAAATTTCAGATATAGGTTCATTGGACATAGATCTAAATTAATAAGTTGATTTGAGCCCAAAACAATAAATAACGAGGGGTCATAATAGGAATCAAATTTTAAAAAAATTGGCCACTTTTTTCTCTTTTTTTTTTTTTTGCTCAACATACATTTCCAAATACCCGGGCAATGCCGGGCACCCATGCTAGTATATCTATAAAAGTGAACGTGTTAGTGTGTCTCTCTGTGTATCTGTCTGTGTGTCTGTCTGTGTACATTCCCCTACGCAATAACTCTGTCAATTTTTAGTCTACAGACTCGAAATTTGATATACAGGGTACTGAGATTTGGGAAAATCTATGTGATCGATTTTCGGCAAGAAATTTCGCGATTAAGGGGTCAAATTAAACGATTTGACTTTTGAGAACTCTACCAAACTCCTCCGACAATTTTATGTCTAAACACTTGAAATTTTAGATATAGGTTCCTTGGACATGGATTTAACTTAGTAATGTGATTTGAGCCCAAAACAATAAATATTAAGGGGTCATAATAGGGGTCAAAGTTAAAAAAATTGACCGCTTTTTTTTGTTTGCTCAACATACACCTCCAAACACCCGAACAACGCCCGGCACCCGTGCTAGTATATATATATATATAAATATTACATTTTCACTCCAAATAAGACACAGTGCCACTTTGATGTAGGGACTACTATTTGGGACATAATTGCAGAGATACTATATAGGGAGTTGAGCAGCAAGATGACTGTTTACATTACACTTGAACTTCTGCATGTCAGTACAGTCGGGAAAGAAGGAACCGTATAGGAAATTCCAAAGTCTAGCAGTTCTGGGGAAGAAACTATTAAAGTAGAAGGTATTCTGGTATCTGGGGATCTCTACTGTATAAGGGTGGGATTTTGCTGATTGTCGGCTTTGTCCAAGGTATTTCGCGAGGGCTTGTAGTTCGACGGAGCATCTAACATTAAAATATATGAAAACAAGCAAAGGGGTGCAACATTTCGTCGATGGGAGAGAGGCTGAAGCCTGGCTGAAAGTTGACTATTAGGCTGGCGACTCCCTTTTGAACCCGGTCCAGGAGTGAGAGACTGGTAGCAGATGCAACGGCCACGATGTGACAACAATACTCCGCACATGGGCGAATTGTAGCATTGTAAAGGTACAGGATTCTTTCAGGTGTAAGTAATTTTCTAGCACGGTAGAGAGAGCCCACCTTCCTTGCAGCAGCCGCAGCAATGCCCTCGTTGTATCCGTTCCAACATATGTTCCCTGTGAACGTTAAGCCGAGGAATTTAAACGAAGTACTTTCAGAGAATTTATCGTTAGCCATAACTATTGGTTGGTGAGAAGGTTTCTTTTAATCATTAAAGGAAACGAGAATAGTTTTGGCTGCATTGAATGCGACCATCTATTTTTGTCCCCATTCAACTACTGATTGGAGGCTTTCCTCTAGGGTTTCCGCCATTGCCCTAGATATGCGCCCATTTTTCCCCCACGTGCCAGTTATAGAGCGTGGTATCATCAGCAAATATACCCATCTCAGAAACAATTTTATCAGGAAGGTCGTTTATGAATATCAGGGATAATAAAGGTCGAAGGATCGCATTTATATTATACTAGCATTTCAGCCCGGCGTTGTCCGGGTGTTTAGAGGTGTATGTTGAGCAGAAAAAAGCGGTCAATTTTTTAACTTTGACTCCTATTATGACCCCTTAACATTTATTTTTTGGGCTCAAATCAAGATATTAAGTTAGATCCATGTCCAAGGAACCTATATCTAAAATTTCAAGTGTTTAAACCCAAAATTGTCGGAGGAGTTTGATAGAGTCCTTAAAGGTTAAATCGTTGTATTTTGACCCCTTAACAGCCAAATTTCTGACCGAAAACGGATTACAGAGATTTTCTTAAATCTCAGTACCCTGTATATCAAATTTCGAGTTTGTAGACTAAAAATTGACAGAGTTATTGCGTAGGGAATGGACACACACACACAGGCACACACACAAAGACACGTTCTTCTTTTATATATTGATAGATAGATTATTTTGACGTACGGTCATCGAGGACAACTTGGATTCTTTTCTTATTTAAAAAGGATTCAATTATGTAAAGTATTCTTCCAGTATTGCTGTATTATCTGATTTTCCTGAGAAGACTATAGATATATCAAGGGCTATTGCCTTACTTTCTTCTGCTTTATTCAAGTGCATGGTATATACATTCAGAGATTATAGTTAAGATATTTGCAGTAAAACGGGCTTACTTAAATCCATATTGTTGGTCGGACAGAAGTTTAGCAGTTTAGTGTAAGGTGGTGGACTAGAGCTTGATTAATTATGGACTCAAATATATTGGTGAAAAGAGAGGAGGCTAATGGGGCGATAATTTAATGGGTCAGTTCTTTCGCCTGAATTCTTGTAATTCAATTATTCACCAAGTTGTTCTGCGAAACAAAATGGCAGTTAATTAATAACATGAATTTACTTAAACTGAGTGAATAACTGTAATAGCATTGTCATAGCAAGAATGTAAAAAGTTTTTTGCCCCCCCCTATATATATATATATATATATATATATATATATATATAAAATAAAATCTTCTTCCAAATATGGGATTTCCTGGGATTTTAGTTGTACAAATGGAAATTCTTTAAACTTTGTTGAGAATTTACATTTGGATTTTACCATCACTGGATTTTTATTTTCTACCAGACTATCCATTCTTGTGTAATCACCTTTTTCTTCACTATATTCCCTCTGCTTCACTTTTTTTGTTTTCAAGTAAGATCTTTGACTTACTTGTTGTTTCATCAAATACTTCTGCATGCAAAATCCGATCCCGCATTTTGCTAATTCCTACCCTCTGATGAGAAGGAAAGTATTTCTTCGAAACTCCGCGGATTAAGGACTATCCATTTATCTAGTGTTTCCTTTTCAGATTAAATATTTTTTTAACTCATTTCAAAGTGTTTTTTTAACATATTTTATTAACTATTTGCTCATATATATATATATATATATATATATATATATATATATATATATGTGTGTGTGTGTGTGTAAATATATATATATGCCCCCTGTATATATATATATATATATATATATATATATATATATATATATATATATGTATATATATATATATATATATATATATATATATATATATATATATATATATATATGAGGGGCCTTACAAAAGTTATGCACCCTATTTTTTTATTCCATTTTTGTCCTGAATATTTAAGCTCTCTGTTGCAGATATTGATGGTGTGAGAAAGCAACCCTCTAGCATGGACGTGCGTCAGAAGCAGAGAAACATCATAGAATCGCTCACAAAAGTGCATTGAGCATGGTGGTGACTATGTATGAAAATTAATTCTGAGGAACAAAATGTCGCTCGTTTTAACGGTACTACTCCCGTTTTTGTTAATTTTTGGGGTTAACAAAAATAGGAGGCTTTACTTTTGGAACTACCGTCGCATATGTCTGCGTGTGTGTTCTTTGTAAATAATTGTTCTTGTGACATGTTACATCTTTTAGACACACACACACACACAAATATACGAATATATACATACTTACATATATATATGTGTGTGTGTGTATGTGTGTGTGTATAATGGTTGTATAGATTGTATTCCCAGAAGTAAATCCAATGAAACACGCGTGATTATTAAATAGTGCTCAATGGAGGGCAGAGCTGGTATATAACCTGTTTATTTTACACACGTTATTGGTTACACATGTGCATACATGTTTCAGGTGAATCCCAATTCAAGGAGACCATTCATCAGACCAAAAAGGTCGCTTTTGGTACACTACTGAAAGTTTATCGAAGCAAATAAAACACTTTTAATCGAATAGAAAAATTCTTAAGAAATCTAAAACACGTACTTTATTAATTTCGCCATTTGTTCTATGTTTAGCGGAGAAACATAGGGTTATTAGTTTTAAGGGCCGTGGAATATTGCTAACTATTAAAGTAGAATCAGCTATAATCTGCAAATACTTTAAGTAAGATCTAAAAAAAAAAAAAAAGGAATAGGGATCCCCTCGTACCAAATCTGAACCCCTTACTTCCAATATCCTAATTGATGAATAAATGAACCAAGAGTTGAAAGGATACAAAGTAATATCAATACATCGCAAATTAATAACTATACTTACTAAAAACCGACAGACCTCTAATTAATTAATAACTCTACCCATCGAAATGCTTCGAAAAATAGGTTAGCATAAATAACTTTGCTAAATTAATACTAAGCTGAACGAACAGAAACACAATATGCCACGAAATGGATACAGGTGAGTGCACCTTGTATACTTAATCGGTTTCGGGTGTTTAATAATTAACTAAAACACTCTAAGAGACTGGCACGCTTGTAATTGGAATGCTGATATATATATATATACCGACGTAAAGCAAAATACGGCTCAAAAGCGACACAATTTTTTTTTATATTACATCCCAGTGATCGGGAGGTCCTACTTATTAACAACGAGGATAAGACGTGATAGTATACTATGAACATAAAATTAGCGTATCTATATACTAATGTAATGTTCGTTGTATGTTATCACCTTCTACCCAACTTTTTAATAAATAGGATTTCCCCATCAGATAATTTATAATCTGGAAACCGTGACACACGTACGTGCGGTATTAATAAATAGATTGTAAATGAGTTATTCTACATTTTGTTATTGGATGATTGGTATTTTCTTCTCATTAGCCATGGATTTAATTTAGTTCTGTTTTTCAGATCTCTGAAATAGCTACATGGAAAGCAACTTAGTATTCACATTTGCTTTATAACAATTAAAGTTTTTTTCTTTTTCATTGTTATATAGTTAAATCTTCTTCTGTATTTATAATTTTTGCATGTTTTTTATGCAATTTTCTTATTTTAAATCAATTTTAAAAAGTGGCAGGTGGCTACAAACTCAGGAATCACAACAGAATTGTACAAAGTACCTATATTAAAGACGGGTAATCGCACTTGAGAGAAGATGAAACCGCCTAGATATACTTAGGATTATCAATTAATTTCAAACATTTAATCACCTAAATAATGGTCTCTTTGAAAATATGAAAGTTCCAATTCTTTTGGTTCCGTTTGACGAATTGAAGTACAGTTGCCTCCCTTGAACAAATATATTTGTACGAGATTGCCATCTTCAGTTGTATCCTTTTAAAGTTTTAGTACGATTGAATTGCACAAAACTATCGGGTTTTACGCGGTTTTCTTTTACTTGTCAATTAGACAATGATTGCCGCCACAAAAGAATTAGAAACAATGAATGAAATGGATATTTAACAAAGCGGCTGCCGTGTGTTAGCAGCAGCAGCCGCCGCATGACAGGTATGCAAATGACACAGCTGGTACGCAGTGTGACGTCATGGCGATCCATATTTATTTATGATTTTTCTAGCGGTAAGTTTGATTATGCAAATACAAATCTGCAGTATGCTGACATTAGTATTACTCGGAATTAAAACTACATTTGATTTTATAACTAACAAGTGGTGAGGGTGCCAATACAGATATATCTATTATTACAGAGGCAATTCTCTATGAATATTATACTAAAATATATTTTTTAAAATGACTTGTGTGCCATCAGATTGAATCGAAACCGTAACATTTAGTACACCAGTCGTATTTGCTACCGTTTGAGCTAAGCCGACAAACAAGTCAAAAAGTAAAATAACTTTTAGTTATGATTCACACATGCGCAAAAGTAATAGAAATTTGTCGGCAAGTTGAAATAAACACAAACATCTTGCATTTAATATTGCCGACTTCTGTACGCGTTATTCATCCATCCAAGCAAAGATTTTACTCGTTATAAACCTGGGTGTAGGATAAATATTTCGTGTTAAGTGGCCAGCAGTTTAAAAGTTTGACGGTTAAATATTTACACACGGACGGACACACATACATACATTTCGCATTATATTTATATAAATATAAACATAGAAAATGTAATGTTATTAGGCAAAAAGCAGATTTTGTATCCAGACACACACACATACATACATACATACATACATACATACATCATTCTACCGCTCCAGAAGATAGCTCACTACTGATGCAATTCTCTATCTATATAAAAGCCAAGTACGTCCAAGGATGGAATACTGTTGCCATATCTGGGCAGGAGCTGCTAAAAACAGCCTATCCTGCCTTGACAGGGTACAAAATAGACTTCGTGGCTTAGTGGGGGATGCCATTTTCTCTACCCTGCAACCTCTCTCCCACAGGAGACGTTGCGAGCCTGTCCTTGTTTTATCGTTATTTCCATGGCAGATGCTCGTCTGAACTCCAATCTCTGGTCCCCCCTCGCCAATCTTTCACGAAAAACACCCGTCTAGCTGAATCCACTGTCAAAAATTTTCCCCACTCTATATCTGTGCCTAAATCAAAACGCGGATTCCATGATCAAAGCTTCTTTCTTAGAACTGCACGCCTGTGGAACTCTGTTCCGTCTGCCTGCTTCCCTCCGGACTACAACTTGGATGTCTTCAAGTCCAATGTTAACAAATTCCTAATGAACCGCCCCCTTAAGTAAACACTTCAGCAAATCTCCTCACTAACGTAATGTACTTGCAATAACCCTTATCCCTGAGTGGCTTCCGGGCCTTGATAAGTGGTGATCACTGTGTAAAAAAAAAAAATACATACATACATGCATCTACCGTTTTCTTTATATGGATATGCATTTTTATAAATGCTCAAAGCTTTCTTATACTACACACACACACACACACACACACACATACATATATACATACATATATATATATATATATATATATGTGTATGTGTAATTATTTTTTTTTACTATAATTAAATACCTACAGACACTAGTGTTAATTTCGGGAATCTTCAGTGCAGGGTGTCACGATTAACACCAGTCGACAGATTCGAACTCGGCAACACGAGCCATCTCTGGCTCGATTACCAAAGACCGTATCCATTCGACTACCATTAACCGCGTGAAATAACGTTGAATTTAAACATTTTAATTTTAAATGTGCTTTACGTCAGTCAGACAGTAATCTAATCGTTATACGATGATCTACGCATAAATTGACCGACTTAATTCAACTGAAAGTGCTTAACGATAAGAAACGAGTTTTTTAAAGGGGCTGTATATATATATATATATATATATATATATATATATATATATATATATATATATATATATATACATATATATATATATATACATATATATATACATATATATATATATACATATATATATATATATATATATGTATATATATATATACTGCTGATCAACAATTTAAGACCACTTAAAAATCTTTAAAACGAAACCTTTTTTTTAGGATAGATTTTCAACTCTTCGGACTAAGGGTTACTAATACTACAATCTAAAAGGTTATGGAAACAAAAAGGTACATTCCAAAAATTTTATTTTAAGATTTTCATTTTTATTAAATTAAGCTTTTTACACATGATCAAAATTATAAGACAAAAGGTATAAATTGTTAGATTTATGGTAATTCTAATGTTTTTAGTTCAGTTAGAGATTAGCAAATCACTGTGTAAAAGTGTTACCATGCCTAAAGGAAAATACCTAACCGAAGTTGAGCGCTCTCGAATTCTAGGATTCCATAAGCAAAGTTTGTCACAACGAGCGATAGCAGCTAAGGTAAATCGCAGTAAAACTGTTATTTGCAACTTTCTAAAGAACACTGAAAATTATGGAAAAGCAAAACCCTTTGGTAGGCCCCCAAAATTTACTCCTGCATCGAGTAGGAGAATCAGACGGGTTGTTATGAATGACAAAGGACTTTCTTCTAGTCAAATTAAGGCGGTTACAGATGCTGATTGCAGTCAAATAACCATCAGACAGCACTTACAACAAAAAAGCCATGGTAAATGAAAAGCGTAAACAAATTCCTCGATTGCTTCAACGTCACAAAGTGGACCGCTTAAGATTTGGTCGTGAATACCAAACCTGGGACGTAGAGAAGTGGAAGAAAGTTCTGTTTTCTGATGAGAAAAAAATTCAATGTAGATGGTCCTGATGGTGTCCAGCTGTATTGGCATGACAAAAATATGCCCCTTGAAATTTTTTCCACACGTCATAGTGGTGGAGGGTCCGTAATGGTATGAGGTGCCTTTTCTTACAGACTAGCGGGGATACCCGGCGTTTCACGGGTGTTTGGAGGTGTGTGTGTGCTGTTAAATAAAAAAGAAGCCTGAGGCGAAGTATGAAAATAAAATCGGCCAGCCAGAATGAGTTACTGAAAGATGTTTGAATTTATTTAAGTAAGAACCAAATTGACAGGTGCGCGCACGGAAGTCGTAGAGCGTTATGACGACGACGACACCGACGACGACGTAAGCAATAGCTATTCAGCGAATGAGGTCAATGACCAGGTTTGTTTGTTATAAGCGAAGTAAAAAAAAGAAAACATAAAAACGAACGTTAAAATTTAAGCGGGGGGTTAATCAAAACATCGAAAAAACACAAAAAACTAACGTAAGGCAAACGAACGATGTTAAATGTAAAAATCGAAAAAACAAAAAAAAACACAAAAACGAACACGTGAAAAATGGCTTAAATAAGCCTGTTTCGATATTAAAATGTAAAAAATCGGTGGTATCCGGGTGTTTTTGGGTGTGTGATCGGGGGGTGGATAAGTGAAGTAAAAAAAAAAAAACAGAAAAACGAACGTTACGTGAAAAATGGCTTAAATAACACTGGTTCAATATTTAAATTTAAAAAATCGAAAAAAAAGACATCTCACACCACGATTCGAACCGAAAACGTTTAGATTACGAACCAATGCGTTAACCAACTGAGCTAACGCGATGTACATGAAATTTAGTT
>NC_136513.1:21492500-21545000 GCF_053919585.1 Euprymna scolopes | reverse complement strand
TTTTTTTGCAACAATGTTCTAAAGAGTTTACGTGAATTATTTTTGCCGTTTGTGGAAGAAGAATGCTGTATTTACTTATTTTTTTATTTTAAAAATTATTTGCGACGTATTAACGTTTAAGTCAGACGGCAAAAAGAGACGCCATTAATTTCAATGTGTATAATAAATGGTTGGGAATTGAAACAAATTTGGTGAACGGTAAAGATAATTTTATTTATAGTTATCATAATGATAATAGTAATAGTTGAAACAAAAATATTAATAGATAAATATAGTAAAGTATCAATAACAAAGGTGATAGTTTTCAATAATAATAATAAACCTCCCCACGAGAGTAGAGTTAGAGACGGTTTTTTTAATGTGGGGTTAATTCCGTTCCCCCATTTAAAAGAATGGCAAACTGGATAGGGACAAAAATAATTATAAAAATTAAAATTGAAATCAATATTAGTTAATATAAATATAAGAATAAAATACGTGGTTTAGGACGTGTAAAACCTATGTTATCGAACAGAACAGTGTTGCACTACTTTTCTATTCCCTTAAAATCAAGAGAATATTTTTTATTTATAATAATTACTTAAATCTTTATCTAGAACCATTATTAGGACGTGTAAAACCTATGTTATCGAACAGAACAGTGTTGCACTACTTTTCTATTCCCTTAAAATCAAGAGAATATTTTTTATTTATAATAATTACTTAAATCTTTATCTAGAACCATTATTAGGACGTGTAAAACCTATGTTATCGAACAGAACAGTGTTGCACTACTTTTCTATTCCCTTAAAATCAAGAGAATATTTTTTATTTATAATAATTACTTAAATCTTTATCTAGAACCATTATTAGGACGTGTAAAACCTATGTTATCGAACAGAACAGTGTTGCACTACTTTTCTATTCCCTTAAAATCAAGAGAATATTTTTTATTTATAATAATTACTTAATTCTTTATCTAGAACCATTATTAGGACGTGTAAAACCTATGTTATCGAACAGAACAGTGTTGCACTACTTTTCTATTCCCTTAAAATCAAGAGAATATTTTTTATTCATAATAATTACTTAAATCTTTATCTAGAACCATTATTAGGACGTGTAAAACCTATGTTATCGAACAGAACAGTGTTGCACTACTTTTCTATTCCCTTAAAATCAAGAGAATATTTTTTATTCATAATAATTACTTAAATCTTTATCTAGAACCATTATTAGGACGTGTAAAACCTATGTTATCGAACAGAACAGTGTTGCACTACTTTTCTATTCCCTTAAAATCAAGAGAATATTTTTTATTTATAATAATTACTTAAATCTTTATCTAGAACCATTATTAGGACGTGTAAAACCTATGTTATCGAACAGAACAGTGTTGCACTACTTTTCTATTCCCTTAAAATCAAGAGAATATTTTTTATTCATAATAATTACTTAAATCTTTATCTAGAACCATTATTAGGACGTGTAAAACCTATGTTATCGAACAGAACAGTGTTGCACTACTTTTCTATTCCCTTAAAATCAAGAGAATATTTTTTATTTATAATAATTACTTAAATCTTTATCTAGAACCATTATTAGGACGTGTAAAACCTATGTTATCGAACAGAACAGTGTTGCACTACTTTTCTATTCCCTTAAAATCAAGAGAATATTTTTTATTCATAATAATTACTTAAATCTTTATCTAGAACCATTATTAGGACGTGTAAAACCTATGTTATCGAACAGAACAGTGTTGCACTACTTTTCTATTCCCTTAAAATCAAGAGAATATTTTTTATTTATAATAATTACTTAAATCTTTATCTAGAACCATTATTAGGACGTGTAAAACCTATGTTATCGAACAGAACAGTGTTGCACTACTTTTCTATTCCCTTAAAATCAAGAGAATATTTTTTATTCATAATAATTACTTAATTCTTTATCTAGAACCATTATTAGGACGTGTAAAACCTATGTTATCGAACAGAACAGTGTTGCACTACTTTTCTATTCCCTTAAAATCAAGAGAATATTTTTTATTCATAATAATTACTTAAATCTTTATCTAGAACCATTATTAGGACGTGTAAAACCTATGTTATCGAACAGAACAGTGTTGCACTACTTTTCTATTCCCTTAAAATCAAGAGAATATTTTTTATTCATAATAATTACTTAAATCTTTATCTAGAACCATTATTAGGACGTGTAAAACCTATGTTATCGAACAGAACAGTGTTGCACTACTTTTCTATTCCCTTAAAATCAAGAGAATATTTTTTATTTATAATAATTACTTAAATCTTTATCTAGAACCATTATTAGGACGTGTAAAACCTATGTTATCGAACAGAACAGTGTTGCACTACTTTTCTATTCCCTTAAAATCAAGAGAATATTTTTTATTTATAATAATTACTTAAATCTTTATCTAGAACCATTATTAGGACGTGTAAAACCTATGTTATCGAACAGAACAGTGTTGCACTACTTTTCTATTCCCTTAAAATCAAGAGAATATTTTTTATTCATAATAATTACTTAATTCTTTATCTAGAACCATTATTAGGACGTGTAAAACCTATGTTATCGAACAGAACAGTGTTGCACTACTTTTCTATTCCCTTAAAATCAAGAGAATATGTTTTATTTATAATAATTACTTAATTCTTTATCTAGAACCATTATTTAGTTTTGTGACATAATCTGTGATATAGTTTTGATTCTAGAAAAATGTCGAAAAATTAAAGCTTAAGCTGAAGATGTCTTGAGAAATAAAAGAAATTCAGCAAATTCTTCTTAATCGATATCTATTAAATCAAATCCAATACAAACTTAAAATATTTAAAATTTCAAATTCGGGAATGTGTCTATACCACAATAACCCAAATAACTAAAAATCTCGGGAATATTTTTAATTAATACTTAATATATATTGTTAAAATTTCACAAGTACCAAGTTTTATGAGTACTCTGAGTTCCCCCCCCCATTTAAACAAATTTATATCACAAGATTAACTCCTCAACCAAAGACATTTTTCATAAACATAAGAACTTTTATCGTAAAGTTCTTCAAAACAGTGTCTATAAAAAAGCACCACCACCAACTGGGAAATTAAAGCGAAAAACTAAAAAACCTGTAAATCATTGAATTTCCTTGTTTTCTCTGTCTGATTGAAAACATTTTTATTACGAAATTCAAAGATAGAGACAGGCTCTTAAATACAAAATAAGAAATATTAATTAAAATCACACCTCATAAGCCACTTACTTCTTCCTCTTAATCTATCGCTAGAAAAGTCTCATCTAACCTAGTTCTTACTTATATCTTGCAATACATCTCCAATTTACTGAAATCTTTAGTGACAGCTTCCACATCCACACCGAACCACACACATACCTCCCACACATTAACTCTACGTACATTCATTTATACATACGTGCATTCTTACGCATGCCTAAAACTACACAGCATTCTAGCATGGTAAAATAAAAGATCAAATCGGGTCTTATTAAAATTAATGATAATCACATGTATTTCGATTAACTATAACAATTCTATTAGTAAATATAGCCGATACATATAATAAATATTAACTATGTATCTTCATATTATATACAGGGTACCTTCAATAAATTTCCAGACATTTAAAATTGTCGTAGACTCTTGAAAATCCGGTATGTTACTGCTTATGAGATAGCTGCCTAATTTTTTTGATTGCAAAATCAAGTGCAAAACTACAACAGGAATTAGAATACACTTACCTAAGCCCGATTGTCACAGTTAGTAAATTTGAAAAATGCCATCTGGACGTGACGACACTTTAGAAGAATGATATGCAATAAAATGCTGTTTTAAACTTCGAAAAAATTCCACGGAAACGTATGGAATTCTACCGACTGCTTTTGCACCATCTTGCATGAATCGAGCTCCAGTTTTGGAGTGGCATAAACGATTCAAGGAAAACAGGGAGTGTGGGGGACGATAAGACGTGTTAGAGGAGTAAGAAAATTAGAACACCAGAGTTGCTTGGCCAAATAAAGAATTTTATCGATAAGAACCGTCGTGTGTCTATAAAGACAATAAGTTTACTGTTTGATATCTTTGTGGAAAATGTACACACAATTATTCGTGAGGAATTGAAGATGCGGAAGATTTACGCGAAGTTTGTCTCAAGTGTGCTCTGAAAGAAAGACGTTGTCATGACACCAGTGAAATAGTCGAGCTGATCAATTCAGATCCCGCTCTGTTGATCTGCACTGAAAGCTGGATATGCTGGTATGACCTAGAGTTCCCAGATCCAGGAAGGCCAGACAGAGCCAGAAACTTACAATTATCCCATTTTTTACAGCACTTATAATGATCCCATTTTGACAGCACTTATAATGATCCCATTTTTACAGCACTTATAGTGATCCAATTTTTTGACAGCACTTATAGTGATCCCATTTTGTGACAGACCTTATAGTGATCACATTTTTTGACAGCACTTATACTGATCCCATTTTTACAGCACTTATAGTGATCCCATTTTTGACAGCACTTATAATGATCCCATTTTTGACAGCACTTATAATGATCCCATTTTTGACAGCACTTATAATGATCCCATTTTTTACAGCACTTATACTGATCCCATTTTTACAGAACTTATAATGATCCCATTTTTGACAGCATTTATAATGATCCCATTTTTGACAGCATTTATAATGATCCAATTTTTGACAGCACTTATAATGATCCCATTTTTGACAGCATTTATAATGATCCCATTTTTGACAGCACTTATAATGATCCTATTTTTGACAGCATTTATAATGATCCCATTTGAAGAGCACTTATAATGATCCCATTTTTGACAGCACTTAATATGATCCCATTTTTTGACAGCATTTATAATGATCCCATTTTTACAGCACTTATACTGATGCCATTTTTTTACAGCACTTATATTGATCCAATTTTTTGACAGCACTTATACTGATCCCATTTTTACAGCACTTATACTGATCCCATTTTTACAACAGTTATAATGATCCCATTTTTTGACAGCACTTATAGTGATCCCATTTTTTGACAGCACTTATACTGATCCCATTTTTGACAGCACTTATAATGATCCTATTTTTGACAGCACTTATAATGATCCCATTTTTGACAGCACTTATAATGATCCCATTTTTGACAGCATTTATAATGATCCCATTTTGACAGCATTTATAATGATCCCATTTTTGACAGCACTTATAATGATCCCATTTTTTGACATCATTTATAATGATCTCATTTTGACAGCACTTATAATGATCCCTTTTTTGACAGCACTTATAATGATCCCATTTTTGACAGCACTTATACTGATCCCATTTTTACAGCACTTCTAGTGATCCAATTTTTTTACAGCACTTATACTGATCCCATTTTTACAGAACTTATAGTGATCCCATTTTTGACAGCACTTATAATGATCCCATTTTTGACAGCATTTATAATGATCCCATTTTAAGAGCACTTATAATGATCCCATTTTTGACAACACTTATAATGATCCCATTTTTTGACAGCATTTATAATTATCCCATTTTGAGAGCACTTATACTGATCCCATTTTTGACAGCACTTATATTGATCCAATTTTTTGACAGCACTTATACTGATCCCATTTTTACAGCACTTATACTGATCCCATTTTTATAACAGTTATAATGATCCCATTTTTGACAGCACTTATACTGTTCCTATTTTTGACAGCACTTATAATGATCCCATTTTTTGACAGCACTTATAATTATCCTATTTTTGACAGCACTTATAATGATCCCATTTTTGACAGCATTCATAATGATCCCATTTTGACAGCACTTATAGTGATCCCATTTTGACAGCACTTATAATGACCCATTTTTTGACAGCACTTATAATGATCCCATTTTTGACAGCACTTATACTGATCCCACTTTTACATCACTTATATTGATCCCATTTTTGACAGCACTTATAATGATCCCATTTTTGACAGCACTTATAATGATCCCATTTTTGACAGCACTTATAATGATCCCATTTTGACAGCACTTATAATTATCCCATTTTTTGACAGCACTTATAATGATCCCATTTTTGACATCATTTATAATGATCCCATTTTTTGACAAAATTTATAATGATCCCAATTTTTGACAGCATTTATAATGATCCCATTTTTGACAGCATTTATAATGATCCCTTTTTTTTACAAAATTTATAATGATCCCAATTTTTGACAGCACTTATAATGATCTCATTTTGACAGCGCTTATACTGATCCCATTTTTTGACAGCACTTATAATGATCCCATTTTTGACAGCACATATGATGATCCCATTTTTGACAGCACTTATAATGATCCCATTTTTTACAGCATTTATAATGATCCCATTTTTTTACAGCACGAACATAGTCTACATGCAATGTGTTCTCTCTGGGCAGACAATCAACAAGGAATACCATGTTGAGGTTTTAAGAGGTTTCAGGAAGAGATTCCGTCGGAAGAGGCCAGAATTCTTCAAATAATGTCAGTGGCATTTCCATCAGGACAACGTACCAGTCCAAAACTCCATCCTTGTGTCAAACACTATTTGACCAAGATGGGTATCAAAACAATTCCACACTCTCGCTATACACCAGGCCTTGCTCCGTGAGTTAAGCTCAAGGAAAACTGTCGTTATAAGATAATTTAGGAGATGAAAGAGGCTGTGACAAGAATCATTGATAACTTACACAAGAAAAGTTCAATGGGACCTTCCAGAAATTGTTGGAACGGTACAACCAATGTGCATTGGTTAACCACTAACCACAAGTGCCAATGACCACAAGTGCATTGTAACCGGAGGAGATTGATTCGAAGAGGACTAGGGTTTCACATGCGTACACAATCAATAAAAGTACTCATATGGAAAAAGTCTGGAAACTTATTTAAAGCACCACGGTATAATGAGCATAAGGTAACGCTTTAAATGTAATTACAAGATTGGACCTCAAATAATTTCTTTAAATTTAAATTAACACAAAAACTAAAATATTGAAGAGCTCCGACGAAGACGAAGGTAATATCATTAAAATGAGCAAATTTAGAATTCATTTTTCTACATAGTCAGCACCATTCTTAATGCACTTTGGTCAGCCTCATTTGATGCATACGTCGTAAATGCCCCTGCTGCGCTTTAAAACTTACATCTCTGACGTCACTAGCCCGTTCTTATAAATCTGACGCCTACGTATATACAAAGAGACATTTTCAAATACGGATTTTAAAGAATTCGGAGAACATTCAAGTTGATAGAGACACAAAAATGGAATAAAAGAGGAGGGGGGAGCAAATGTTGTGGAAGAGAAAAATATACAGTTATATACTGGTATGTATCTCGTGTCATCCGTGTGGCTAAACGTAAAAACATACAAACAGGCACCGTAGTGATATGCAGGGAGTGACATTATACCGTATTTTAGTAAAGTTATCAATTTGTTTATATTTTATACAAGACTGATAATCGAAGTACTCTATTCTTTTACGGAAAATATTGTTGTTACGCTAAGTGGAAACCACATAGCTTCACTATAGTGCTCCACCAATACAGCGCTTATAATATATATATACATATATATATATAAATATATATATATATATCCACATATATACATATATTATATATATCCACATATATCACATATATATATATATATATTATATATATATCCGCATATATCACATATATATTATATATATCCACATATATATATTATATATATACATATATATCACATATATATTATATATATCCACATATATATATTATATATATATCCACATATATATATATTATATATATACATATATATATACATATATATATACATATATATACATATACATATATATATCCACATATATATATATCCACATATATATACATATATATACACATATATACACATATATATCCACATATATGTATACATCCACATATATATATATATACATATATATACATATATAAATATACACATATATATATATATATAATATGAATAATATATTGAAATGGGACAACACCCTTACCTTAACAATTTTATCCTATGACGCCCAATTATTTCGTTACTAATATAACTATAGCTAAACATTACATCCCTAATATGTTACCTAGCATCTTGTCTCCTCTTCTGATGAGCAGCATTAGGATTCGAAATACAATCGAATAAAGAGTTTTACTTATCCTACTCACCTAATTGATCTTACATCCATATTGAATAAACAAATAAATTTATATGCATTAATATATTTTTTATTGTCGTTTTTTTTCTTCATATTCAATGTCAGCTCCAAAGCAATTTGTTGATCTTTGCATTATTTATCTATCTCATTCTTTTAACTCTTATATATATACATACATATGTGTGTGTGTGCATATATATATATATATATATATATATATATATATATATATATATATATATATATATATATATCGGGCAGTCCGTCGGTTAGTGTCCATGTCGAAGGTGCGATCTGTACCGATCGGATCTCAGAGATCACGCCGCGGCTTCCGGTACGCCCTCACTCCATCGCCACAGGATTTTCACCTCTTTCCCAGCCTATATATATATATATATATATATATATATATATATATATATATATATATATATTAGGCTTGACCACTTCTAAACTATTTATTACATAGAGATAACTGGAGTCTAAAATACTTGACATGAAGCATCGCTATGTTCAAAGTAACACCATCTCTACAAAACTGTTCTACAGCCTGTCCCCAGTATGCGATAATCAGACGGATTAAGTGGTGAGGTAAAAGATTTTACACCGATGGCGGGCACCTGTCACATATCATCTTTGCTGATGACATAGTACTGATTGCACACTCTCCTCAGCAACTAAATGACATTCTAAACGAGATTCACTCTAAGAGCTAACCGGTTGGCCTTGGGAAGACCATGGTGATGTTGAACTAGCACGTTGCCAAGTCGATGTTGATGGAAAGACCATTGAGGAAGCTATATCAACTTGGGAAAGAAAATGACGAAAGATGGAGATCTCCTCCCTGAGATAAAATAAAGATAGCATTGGGGTGGAAAACAAGTATGTCAATCAAAAGATCTTCAATGAATAGATACTACCTGTGATGATCTACGATAGTGAAACATGGCGTTGATGTCTCGCCAAAGTTAAATCTTGGTAGTGGCACAAGGGAAGATGGAGACAAAAATATTGGGCATCACTCTATAAGACAGAAAGACAAACATCTGGATCTACCAACAAACGAGAGTTATTAACATCAATACTGCCATCCAAACACAGATGGGCAGGGTACGTAGCCAGACTACATGACAACAGATGATTCATCAGGACAGCGGAATGGACACCTTTTGAACCCAAGAGGTCAATGGAAAGACCAAGAACTATGTGAAGGGACGATATTGTACAACACATGGGTCCCACATAGCTCGGGACAGAGATAGACGGCTAAAGTCTAGAAAGAGGTTTCTTATTGAGTGATAAAAACCTTTAAAAAATTATCTAAGTTGAGAATTCCAAAAGATATGTAAATATAAAACATAAATAAGAGATTTCCCCCAATAAACATTAAAAACACATGTTCTTAATTTATAACTTATCAACACAGGCTCAAATCTTTCCCATCTTCCCCTTTCCTCTTTCCCCGTTTTCATCTTACTCCCATTCTCTACGGACACTGTTTATTCGCAATTTCTCCTCTTTTGAGTGTAATGTAGATAAAAGCATTTATGTGCAAAAAAACAATATTTCTTAAGTGTGGTCTCAAGTTGATACCACGGCCTGATGAAGTAATGTCTCTGAGACGACGCACTGCTGAAACATGTATGCGCGTATGTAGACAATAATGTTTGTATAAATACATATACTGTATATATGCATATATATTGGGAGCTTTAGATTAGTTTTAAACCATAAATAAACAGCGAGAGATGATGTGTGTATCTGCAAATTTTATGCATATTCAGTATTGTGATTTTAATAAGATTGCACAAAAATAGAGTAAAATAATATCTAATATGTTTTGTGGGTGTGTGAGTATGTGTATATGCAAACACTTTCACTATAAGCGAGATTGTCTTTACAGCAAAAAAAAACTTGATCACTGAGAGAAAGTAACCTTGTCAATATAGTCTCCTGGTATGTTCTGTGCAATTCCAAAACTCTAATAGCTCAAATCGAACATGTAACCTGTGTTTAAAGGAAAAGTTTAGCATTTTAAAATATAATTATTATAAGATATTAAAACCAAAAGAAAGGAGTATATTAAACAATGCAAACATAGGAATACGTCCAAAATCTCTAACCACATTAAATCTGTCGTCATCTAAAATTAGAGCAATACAAAGTATTATTATACATTTAATTTCGTTTAAAAAATTCTATATAATACATATGGTAAAACTGGTTGATCTTTTATCATGAGGATACACATGCGTGTTGCTTGCATGACCTGATGTCTTATGTGCACTTTTCTTATATAAAAGCATACAACACAACAAATATAATAATAATCAATGTGATGTGTAAATATCTCCACTGAACCATCTGTAAAAAGTTGAATATCGAATGCAGTAACAAACCCTGGGAATATTGATTTATTTTTATTTCGGACTATTATTATTCTCTTTATTAGTTGTTATTAGTTTATTAAAAACAACTAATAAAGATGAGAATAATAGTCCGAAATAAAAATAAATTAATATATATAATGCTCATCTCAAAAATAAATTCCAATTAAGGAATAATATATATATATTTACCAATCAGTACGGAACCGACTATGGAAGATTAGATAATAAATAAACGTGGATTTATAAGATCAAAAAATCCAATGGCGCAGTTGATAGAGACGTTGAATCTCTATGGTTCCAGATGGACAGTGTCTGAAGATAGCGGTTTCAATCCTACCCAAAGCCGGCCAGAGGCTTACTTGGCCAAAACGTAGTGAGACGACAACAACTACGGATGGCTGTGATTGCTGAGAATGCAGTTAGAAGATTCTAAGTTCCTATCCGTCGCGGTTACCACCTGACGAAGGCCAGGGGAATAGTTGGCCGAAACGTCGTGAAAAACAACAACCAATAAAGATGAAAACAACAACTAATAAAGATGGGAATAATAGTCCGAAATAAAAAAATAAATTAATATATCTCAAAAATAAATTCTAATTAAGGAATAATATATCAACTCTGGGAACATATACCGGAAAGAAGAGTTGGCTATGACTACGCAACTCCTACAACCACGTACCTAGAAATGGAGCTATTAAACCCAACACAGTAATATGGGACAAGAAGGAGAAAGAAGCAACCTGAGTAGGAGTTATTGTCTCCAATGATGCTGGGTTGAAAAAAACTGAGAGGGATAACGTAACGGAATACAAAGGTCTTACGTACGACATGAAAAGAAACTGGAATCTTAGGAAGATCTTCATCATTCTAGTAATTATAATGGTAACCAGATTTATGGAAAAAGAATTTCAAAACCTACCAGACCAAGATACCCGGTGAAACAAGGACAAGAAAGATACAAACAATTGCACTTGAAGGGGAAGTTAGAATATTAAAAAGATCTTTTGGCTTGAATGCATGAGATAGTAAGTGAGTGCCTAGCATCCGGTAGGATGCTTCACTTACAGCTAGATAATGTGATAAGAAACTTGAACCAAAAAAAAAAGCAAATCATTAAAATAAACCCTATTGTAGCGTCCAAAATGCCTCTGTTCAGTCTCAAAAGACAAAGGACACCCCCTGTAAGGGCAGCTGCGCGTGTAATTGTGAAACAAGGGTTGCGCAATCACCAACCACACCTCTACTGAATCGGTACTGCTGGAGTCGAGTGCCAAGGAGATGTCCAGGATGACTGGAAACAATTCCGAGATAAGCGGAGAGCACATAGAGCACCTGGAAGTCCCAAATGGTCACCCATCTGGTATTGACCAAGCTCATTGTTGCTTAACTTCGGTGATCTGACGGGAACCGGTGTGGCAACGTGATTATGCCGTATGTTGTAGCGTATAACAATAAAAAGCAGAGAGATATTTATAAAAACCCAAAAAGTATTTTTAAAAAATGGTAAATCATAATAAGGCCTTTGTTATTTTATTTTTAATCTGAGCTTTCAAAATCAAAATTTCTTGTCAAAGTAAAAAGTTTTCTTTTGCCTTTATTGTTATTCGATGTTAAAGTGGAATTTTTATTATACAAAAGAAAAATCTGGCTGCGCAGGTTTGAATCAGTAAAGATGTATCGACATTTTTCGTAATGATATATTTTTTCGTAGAAAATAAGCATTAACACTGTGCTAACTGAGATATATAAAACTTATTTTTATCCAAACTTTAGAGACAGTTCCGGGTACTCATGCAGAGAGTGATCCAGACGTAACTCAGCGCCCGCCCGGTTTTTCCCAGAATATGACATAAACAGCCGGAGTAAGCCGAACGTGGCCTAGGAAATCAAGCCGTCTGACATAACCTGAAGCTCAGCCAATGACAGCGCAGTGTGATGGCTTTCAACGCGACGCGCGTTCGTGCGTTGAAAATTCAAAGCAGCAGACGACAATTTGGAAGAGGAAGAAATGAAAACAAATTAGTAAAAAAAAAAAGCACAGCATTTCGTACTTTCACGTCAGAAAAAAAAAACATGAATTTTACAGCCTTAAGTAAGCAGCTAAAAACACCAGCCGGAATCCTCGACTTTTGTCACGAAAATAAAATTACTGGCACACCGGAAACCTTGTGCATCATGTGGACACAGGTGCAATTTTATTATAAGAGGAAAGGTAAGCGATGGCTATGCCTGGAGATGCCAGGCTACCAAATGCCGAACCTTTATATCCTATAACCTATATCCTATAACCTGGTACCTTTTTTGCCAAGTCTAGACTGACAATTCATATTTTAAATAATCAACTTGTGGGCGTTCCAGCGAGCAACACAGAAAGACCTCCAGCGCGAATGCGGAATATGATCTACGCACACCATTAATAAAACAACGGTCTGAGGAAACAACAAAAACAACAACAACAACAAAAACAACAACAACAATAGAAGCAACAACATATGTTTTTATATGGGGAAAAAACTATCACACCCAGTTTTGTTTTAACTTTTCTAGTTTTCAGGGTTATCCTCGAAAAATAATCCTTGAAAATATTTATTTGACTTACCTTTAAACCTTTTCTCGAACAAACAAATCTTTAACATTATTTATTTAAAAGTATATATATATATATATAGCAAAAAACAGATATTGTTATAACATTTTTCTTTATAGTTAATTAGTGGGGGTACCCGGCGTTGCCCGAGTGTTTGTTTCCGGGACGGAGGGGGCGAGTTTTAAAAAATGTTATGGTAGGTAAGTAGGAAGGATCAAACCCGGAGTCATGAGTAAAAGTAGGAAAATAAAGTGTGAAAAAAAAAAAAACCTCTGCAACGTTAACAGTTCGGCCACCAAGAAAAGTCCATTCCAGTTGTTTAGGAAAAAAAAAAAAACGACTACGGTAGGTCGGCGCGAACGTGAAAATATAATGTTAATTGTCCAGCACGCTAACCACTACGCCACAGAGCACTGCAGCTTAGTTTAGTGATTTTAAATAACTTCACATGAAAGAACTACGAAGCCAAACCGGTGTTCTCTTCTCAACTGTTCCTTGTGAACGATCCCCAAACGGTGTTAAGTGGTGGCAGGGGGAGGAGGAATTTATTAGAGAGAAAATATTTTACCACTTCCATTGATCTTAACCGATTTTGGCCGTGCCTTCTCAGCAGAAAAAGTATAGAAATCTAAGATTATCGAGGAATTTGAGAAATAATAAGCCTATAACACACCTCAGATATTGTTCTGCCGTTTGTGCATATTATATTTGCATGAAATATCTTGATTTTTAATCCTATTAATGTCAAAATCAGACGGGAAAAAATGAGTTCATTTTATTTATATAGAGAAGAGAAGAGATAAAACTTGAAATTTAAGGTAGGTTTTTTCTTGTTATGCTTTCATCGATGACGCTCAGCTTAATTTCCTCGGCGACGCTCGGCTTAACTTCGGCTGTTGACGTCATGTTCCGGGGAAAGCCGGGCGGACTCTGAGTTACGGCTGGATCACTCTCTGCATAAGTACCCAGTTCCGTCAGCACGAAGACCGTTCCAAAAGTAATGCCTCCTATTTTTTATTTCGCTAAAATAGATCAGACGTGACTGCAACTTATGCATTCATGATCTGAGAGATTGCTCGCTCTGTTGCGGATATTTACGGTACGAGACTCTATGAAAGAAACCCCTTTCAGATACGTGCAGCAGAAGCAGATATACGTCATTGTATTGCTCCCTGCAGAAAGAAGTTGAACCAATCAATATTCACCGGCGACTGTTGAACGTTTACGAAGCAGATGTGAGCACAATTAGGAGATGGATTCGTCGATTTGAGAGTGGCAACAGGGATGCAAGTGAAAAAGCGCGCTCTGTATTTTACGACCGAGGCATCAAGAGAGGTTGCAAAAAAGCATTGAGAATGATGGTAAATATGTCGAAAAATTAATTCTGAAGCACATAGGATCGCTCGTTTTAATGGAACTACTCCGGTATTTGTACGCATTCAACGTTTTAGCTTTTGAGTAAAAAAAAATAGGAGGCCTTAACTTTGGAAAGACCCTTGTTTATATATATATATATATATATATATATATATATATTGGCGTGTCTAAGAGAGTGTATGTATATATATATATATATATATATATATATATATATATATATATATTAGCGTGTCTAAGAGGGTGCCTCTCTCTCTCTCTCTCTCTCTCTATATATATATATATATATATATATATATATATATATATATATATATTGGCGTGTCTAAGAGAGTGACTACATACATACACACACATATATATATATATATATATATATATATATATATATATGTATATATATGTATATTGGTTTGTCTGAGAGAGTGACTATTCATGTATGTATGTATGTGTGCATGTATATATATATATATATATATATATATATATATATTGCTGTGTCTGAGAGAGTTACTATTCATATATATATATATATATATATATATATATATATATATATATATATATATATGAATTCCTATGCCCGTTTCTCCAACTGACATGGCTGATTTACTTGTTTCATTTTCCAGGCGGAACTCTTGTCACCGACGAGTCGCATAGGACATAAATTCCAAACATTTAAATATTTCAATACATATATGACGTTGTCACACGTCTTCGATTCAAGCACAATCTTACTACTAACTCCCCCTATTCCCAACACTTCCTAACTTTTACACCTCCTTCACTCACTTCATCGCTTAGTCTTCCTTCGCGCCTTTTTCTCGTACGTAAATATATATATATATACATATATATATATATGTGTATGTATGTATGTATGTATGTATGTATGTATGTATTACGCGCTTAAATCTAAGTAGAACACCTCGAGCCTTAATTGTGACAGGGCGCATCTTTGTCTCCGTATATTTTGAAGATTAAAAAATCAATAAGCGAGACACGTTGGCGCAATTCATGCTCTTCTGCGCTCTATTATCCTACTTACGTTTTTGTCGCCTTCTCTCTTTCCCTGTTTCTTTCTATATCTTTCTTTGCTTCCCCCCCTCTCTCTCTCTCTCTCTCTCTCTCTCTCTCTCTCTCAGTCTCTCTCTCTTTCTCTTTCTCTTTCTCTCTCTATCTCTTTCTCTCTCTTTCTCTCATTATATATTTCCTTATTCCGTGTCCTCGCTATTTCTATGTATCTCTATCTAGTTCGCTATCTTTCGTTTTTGTTTTTTTTTTCTGTATCTAACACTAACCCTAACCTTAAACCGCACCTCTCGGCTCTACTTAACCAATTCTTGTTAAATCATATAAAATATAAAATATTTTTACCACGTTCTCTCTCTCTCTCTCTCTCTCTCTCTCTCTCTCTCTCTCTCTCTCTCTCTCTCTCTCTCTCTCTCTCTTTATCCATCGATCTATCTCGTTATATCTCGCCTACTTTTTCCCTCGCTCTTTCTCTCTATCTCTATCCGTCTCTCGCCATATCTTGTTCCTATCTACTTGTCTCCCCACGATCGCAGTTACACACAAGGCCAGTTTTTCATGTGAGGAAAATCCAGTTCCCCAAAAAAGGGGCACACTGGATGGGAATAAAGATAGAAATTTTCTCAGTCATAAAAGATTTCTCCTCCATCGAACGAGGACAGAGAAGGTGAAGTGTAGCATCAGAACAGATACTACACTGTGATCTTGGCGCCATCTCTCGTTTTCTGTGCATCTAACCCGAACCCTAAACCCTAACCCTAACCCTAACTCCAAACTCGCGCCTTTGTGCACCATTTTCCCCACTTACACTTTTACCCTCCTCTTTATTTACACCTACCCCTCGTGGCGTAGTGGATAATGTACTTGGTCACAAAAGATGAGATCCGTAGTCCGACGAATGCAAATCATACTAAAGATCAATGTTTTAACCGTCGTATTTTTGTCACGTGACTTTCTTTGATTTTCATGTTTTCACTCAATATTATTATGGAATCGATACCGGCGGTTTTCTGGGCAACAGGTATTTGTATATTACCCGTTGATTGCCGGAGGATTTTACAAGAATCTCCATTTGTGCACTCACTATAGACAAGGTAGTATCTAAACATTCATTGTTCCAAGCACCGTCGGAACGAATGGCTAAGAGGAAAAAATGTATCGGATTATATCTCTAGATAACATTTGGTATGTAATGTTTTTTTTAGTTCTATGGACAGTAGTCAGTTCTAAACTAATTAACCGATCACCATGAATTGTGAAATGCGGATGCTAGGTGTAAAGTTGGGTAATGTGGGCTATATTTGATTTCATAAATTTTTAAGCAAATATAACAAATAATGGTAAAAATGGTGAAATTTTAACAATATGAATAAAGTATCAATTAATGAATATTTGTCAAATATCAGTTTCCCTGGGGTGTTTTATGAGTCTTTAAAGGCATAACATGGGAATAATTCAAATATTTTAAATTCACAATAAATTTGCTCCATAATAATTGGACACCAATTAAACAATAGTCTATGAATTCCAATTCATTTTTAAGACACCTTAAGCTTGAGTCTTAAATTTTAGGCATTTGATTAACGTTATTATACGTAAGGTTTAATGCCATTGACAAAGCGTGAGCATTTTATTTTTGACATTTTCTGGCTTAAAATTTAGATTTTTCTCAACGGTTCTGTCGTCATTCATTCTTTTATAAGTTTTTTTTTTTTTTGACAAAGAGTGGAAAACCGCTCGAAATATTAAAATGAAAATAAAACCTATAATTTTATTTTCAATCAGGCCAGATTTATGTGAAGATATTCAGCTATATATATATATATATATATATATATATATATATATATATATATATATATATATATATATATATATATATATATATAATATCTGTAACATATTTTCTTCTTTAGAGTAAGGGAGGTGGTGTTTGATCAACACTGCTGGGAGCCATGATTTAATTATACTGTTTTGTTTTTAAATCCACGAAACAGTGTTTCATGATAAACAGCTGATGGTCCCTTTAACTACCATTAGTACTATAGTGAATTCGAGAGAACAAGTTGATGCATTGATTGCAGGTTATTAAATGACTTACTGACTAAATAGTTTTCTAACGAATGACAGAAAAATGAAAATTAAACAGGTTTTGTATAGCTTTGAAGGTTAACAGACTTCCAAGATTACATATATATATATATATATATATATATATATATATATATATATATATATATATATATATATATATATATATGTGTATATATATGCATTACTTTAGTTTAACTCGGTGTGAACTTTCTTTAATCGGATTTCTTTTTTTCGATTATCACATTTCGATACTTATCGGATGCATTCAGTTAAAAAGCCTATCTAAGAAAATGCCCAGACACATACATTACAGATTTGTGAACTATAAAAAGCAATCGGCCCAGTCGTTTCGAAGTCCATAAATCTCTCTCTCTCTCTCTCTCTCTCTCTCTCTCTATTTCTCACACACACAAAGAGTATTTCATATATAAGTACATACCTATCTATCTATCTATCTATCTATCTCTCTTTCTCTCTCTTTCTCTCTCTTTCTCTCTCTCTCATATATATATATATATATATATATATATATATATATATATATATATATATACTAGAATTTCAGCCCGGCGTTGCCCGGGTGTTTGGAGGTGTATGCTGAGCAAAAAAAAAAGTGGTAGTAGGAAGGCAGGCTCGAAAAGAATGGGAAAAAACGTGACGTCTTTGCTGTTAAACCCACCCCAAAACGGAAGTGACGTAGGTTTAAAATAAGGTTAGACAATCGAAAAGAGGGGATGACTTTCGAAAATATCGGCGAAAAAAGCGACCCATCCCTTTAGAAAAATGCCCAGTTGAGGGTGCAGAAATTAATGTGTTTAACCAATTTTTCGGTATTTGTCGTCTGAGGGGTCGAGCTTCAAAACGATACTGATCTTGTGAAAATCCGTCGCCTCTGTCGAAAGTTTTAGGCAGACATGCAAACATACATATATACGTTTATATATTGGTAGTTGAAATTTTCGACCGAAACTGATGAAAAAGCTTGCCCTATATCTGAATATTTTTTATGTAAAATTTCAAATGTTTAGACCAGAAATTGTCTGAATAATGTGGTAGAGACCGCAGAGTTAATTTTCTTTTAAACTTTGACCCCTATTATGACCTCTTGACATTCATAGTTTTGGGCTCAAATAAGGTTATTAAGTGCCCAAGGAATCCATATCTAAAATTTCAATTGCTTATACCGAAAATTGGCGGAGGAGTTTGGTAGAGTTCTCAAAGGTGAAATTGTTGAACTTTGACCTTTTAACAGCTAAATTTCTGGCCGAAAACGGATTAGAAATATTTTCCCAAATCTTCATACCCTGTATATCAAATTTCGAGTCTGAAGACTGAAAATTGGCACAGTTATTGTGTCAGGAAATGTACACAGACAGACAGACAAACAGACAGACAAGTTCACTTTTATATATATATATATGTGTGTGTGTGTGTGTGTGTGTGTGTGTGTGTGTGTGTGTGTGTGTGTGTGTGTGTGTGTGTGTGTGTGTGTGTGTCCGTTCTCCTTCTTTTATCGACATTGTTCTTTCTCATTTCTACCAATCAATCTATCTCTCTATTTGCCGAGTTTTCATTTAAAAAAAGGAAAAAATAAAGATAAGTAAGTCTACGCGATTGGCTCTACGTAAGCAGTTGCGTCTTTACGAGTTCATCTCTCGTTCGTGTGCAATTATGCTCATATAAGCGTGATGTGGCCATTCTCAGCGCATACGACGTGCTTTCAAGCCAGTAATTGTCACTAATTGTTTTCTCGCCATCTTCCCATGTCCATTAACGGACTTACATGTGACTATTACAGTTCGTCGCGTCCTGGAGAAGCACATATCTACAAACTCATAGATATTCACACACACACACACACAAACACACACACACAAACACACACACACACATATATGCATTTATATATATATATTTAAATAAAAATAACGTTATATATAAACGAACAAAATTATTCAGAAAGCATATATATATATATATATATATATATATATATATATATATATATACTAATAAACATGTATATATATATATATCTATATCTATATATATCGATATATATAAAAATGTAATTTTGGTTCGTTAAAATTGAATAAAACCATATTTCTACGTTACCAATTTAATTGAAATTTTCAGAAAATCTATCTGTAAAGTCAATGAATGTTTGCATGTTATTAAAATAATTTTACATTGCGAATTATAAAAATATTAATTAAAATATAAATATTTTTCGAAGTGGTTTCTGCGAGACTGCCCAATAATATTTCTGGTAACTTCCGTTTCAACTACTCTCGAATTACAAGATAAGTAAAAAAAAAAAAAAGTTACTCATGCAGAAAGTGATCCGTGCTGAAATAATAACGTTATTATTAAAAAAGACATTCTTAACATGGGGAAGGGAGGATGTTTTGTACCTATTCTGTACTTTAACCTTACAATTGAATAAAAACATATAAAACTTTAATTAAACGCGGAAATACGATGTAAAAAATAGCGCGGATTACTCTCAGCATTAGCACAAAAAGAAATCCCATATTTTAAAAATTTAAATTAATTCATGTACTTACCAATTTTTAAATTTTAAATACCTTTATTTATGTTAAGGCTTTTCACTCATGAAACATTACGTTTTAATTGTTTAGTTTCTTTTCTTTTTTTGTTTACATAAAAAATGTTGTTTTAACTTTTTCTAAACTGTTTCATGTTTACGACATGCCTTAACGTATTATAAACATCCTAACCTCCGCATGTTAAAAAAACACGCCCTTCCATAAACCTCGAAAGCCGTTCTTAATATGGGGAGATTGGGGGGTGTTCATTACGAAAGCCGTTGTAACATATGGAAGTTAAGGTGTTTATAATATGCTGGGCGAGTCATAAAATTAACGAAGTTGCTATCTATTATTTATTGTAAAAATTGCTTGAAATTTATTTATTTGACAAAAAAAATACAATTTGGTACTCCTTGGGCGTTGAGTTCCATGGCAACCAGCAGAAAAAATAATAGTCGCTCCCTTAGTCCCCACCCCACCCCGCACGTAACATCTTTTATTTACTGACGTTGCCGTAACTAAACGATAATTTGTCACATTTACAAACATTTATTTATTTATTTTGAAAAAAAGTTTTACTTTTTATGAATATTAAAAGAAAAATGGGTACTCATGCAGAGATTTATCCGTGTTGAAATAATAACGTTATTATTTAAAAAGCCATTCTTAACATGGGGAGGGGAGGGTGTTTTGTACCTATTCTGTACTTTAACCTTGCAATTGAATAAAAAAAAAACATAAAACTTTAATTAAACGTGGAAATACGATTTAAAAAAATAGCGCGGATCACTCTCTGTATTAGCACCGAAAAATGTTACTAAACATTTATTAATAATTTCTCACTTTTACAAACATTTGATTTTAAATTTCTTTTTAAATGACGACTTTTTTTAATAGTATTTGCGGATGGGTATGTTGACAACCCTCCCCAATGGTGTTTATTCCGAAACCCGTTGTTAACATGGAGAGGTTGAGGGTGTTTATTCTGAAAGCCGTTCTTAACATTTGTGGAAGTAGACCTAATGTAAAAAATAAATAAATAAATAAAAACTAAATCATTTACTGATAACTTCTCACTTTTACAAATATTTTTTTAATTTACATGCGCGGATTAACAAATTGTTGAATAGTGCGAAAACAAAACGTTTCTGTAATAAACTTCGGGATAGTTTTTTGGGTAAATATTTACATTTAGGTCCACCTCCACAATTTTCTTTTTTAAATGACGACTTTTATTGATAAATAAATTTACTTCTTCGCAACTTTCATTGATAAATAAATCTACTTCTCTGCAACGGCCACTGAACCTCTCCCCTTTTTTTAATAGTATTTTCGGGTGGGTATGCTGACAACAAATATCAGTTAAATTTTGCAAATAGGCCCCCCTCCAGAAGTGGTGTTTATTCCGGAAGCTGTTCTTAAGATGAGGATGTTGGGGTGATTATAAGGTGGACCTAATCTAAAAATAAAACAAAAAAAATAAGACAAGTTTTTTAAATGATTAAAATAATTTCTCACTTTTACAAAAAATTTTACACGCACATAAGCAACTATTTTTTATTAACTTTTTTTTACTTTTTTATCTAAAAATTATTAAATTTCAATGAATAGAATAATAAATCACTTATCATTAATATGTGTTTTTGGTTTTGTGTTGAATGAAACTTTTTTTTTCATTACAACAATAATGAACCAATTTAAATCTTCCGGCATGCGGTTAAGGGTTACGAAATTATATATAAATCGTTTAGTTACTAAGCCAACCTCAATAAATAAAAAAATGTTACGTGCGCATGTATTAGCCTTGACTGGGGGGGGTCTGAGGGAGCGACCATTAAATAACTATGCTGGTCGCCATGGAACTCAACGCCCAAGGAGTACATAAAGTGGCACTTATGCACTTATGTTATCGTGCTATTTTTTAAAATAGTATTTTCATGTTAAATTCAAATTTTCCAAATTCTTTTTCTTTTATTAATTTGTTAGGTTTCTAATGCGTGAAAAATCAAGCCCCCCCCCAAAAAAAAAGGGTTACTCTGGATAGTAACAAAAAATTTAAATTGCCTCAGTCTCGAAAGATTTCTTCTCTAATGAACGAGGAAAAAAACGGTGACGTGTAGTTCACCTGTTTCTCTCCCCCTCTCTCTTCCTCTCTTAATATATCTCTCTATCCATCTCTCCCTTTCCCCTCTCTCAATCTATCTTTCTCTCTATATCACCCTCTCCATCTCTCTTTGATCCCCTTTCTCTCTCTAACTCCCTCTATCTCTCTCCTTTCCTCTGTCTCATCCCTCTCTGTTTCTTACTCTCCCCCTCTCTCTTTATCTATCAATCCCTTTATCTCTCTATCTCCTTCTCTTTCTCTATTTTCATCTCACTTTCTCTTTTCTATCTATATATCTTCCTCTCTATCTGTCCATCTCTAATCCCTCATCCTATTTTAGTCTCCTAAATTAATTACAGTGAATAAGGCATTGTCAAAACATGGATAAATCCTATTTTAGTCACCTAATTTACTGACTGTGAGAATAGAAGTTATTTGGAAATTACTGCTACCTTGAACAGCACCAGAAGTAACTGGTAAAACCTTTCTAATTAAATTGATTTTGGCAGTCATTTGGTAACAAAATGACATAGCCTTAGCCCTTGCTGCATGAAGAATACCTGCGACCTTGCTGTCAAGTAGAATAATTATTTATTCTACTTTAAAACATTCAATTTTTCAAAAATCTCATGTTCGACATCTCCAAAATATCCAATATGGGGAAAAATATTGCAGAAATGCAAACTTATTGTTTAGGATGAATGCACAATGGTACGTAAAAAATCACTTGAGGCTCTTGGTTGATCCTTGCAAGATTTGCGTGGCAATGTCAGACCATTTGGGAATGCAGTAATATTGCTTGCAGAAGATTTCAGACAAATGTTACCTGCAGATGAAATAAATGCTTGCCTCAAATACTCTACTTTTTTGTTCCATGTGAAGACATTAAACTTAACTCAAAATATGCATGTCCAGTTGCAGACTGTTCGATCCGCACAAAATTTTTTGCATCACTTGTGGGAAATTGGGTACGAAAAAGTGCCAGCTGATCAGAGTTAAGGGCAAAATTCTTTGACTTTTAACTTCTGTAATTTCTGTAATTTTATTTCATCAAAAGAACAGTTAGTTTAAAAGGTTTTTGCAGATATTCAAATTATAAGAATTCCACTTGACTGAGTGAATGAGCTATTCTTGCAGGTCAATACAAAGATGCCCATGAACTTAACGCTATTATTTAATGTAAAATTCCAAGTGAGGTAGTCAAATACAAATCTATCGACACTGTTGTGAAAACAGAGAAAGTGGTTAATTATCCAACAGTTATATTTGCCAGGGATGCCACCGTATGTATTGCAAATGAACTTTGGTGTACTAATTATCATGTTGTGAAATATAAACCAATCCAAGCTTTGTTTTTTCACATGGACAATTTATGTTACGTATTCAAGAGTTACCAAACCAGAAATTCTCTATATCAGCTAAGAAAATGGAAGAACAAAAACTGTGTACTTGAGCCACAGCAACGCGTGGCAGGGTACAGCAGTATATATATATATATATATATATATATATATATATATATATATATATATATACATATATAGATAGATAGATAATAATAGTTTATCGTGTACTGCACCAACCGCATGCACGCATACCCCTACACGCATCTCTCTCTCTCTCTCTCTCTCTATATATATATATATACATATATATAAATGTTTGTGTACATATATATATGCATATATATATATATATATATATAAGTATATATATATGTATGTATATATATATATGCATAAAATATATATGCAAATAAAATAAAAATTACAATTAAATTTACCAAAATGATCCAAGACGGTAAAACTTAAGTATATTCTAAATATTCAAGAATTAAGATTTATAAAGTAATCTCAACCAGATGTAAAATCCCGATAAAACGAAATAGGAGATAAAGCTTATAATAAGATCAAGTAGTTAAAAAAACACTTTGAAAAAGAGTTCAAAACATTTTTCAAAGTGATTTTTAACATATTTTATTAACTATTTGCTGTATATATATATATATATATATATATATATATATATATATATATATATATATATATATATATACAGCATAATCCCGTTGACACACCGGTTCTCGGCAGATCACCGAAGTTAAGCAACGTTGAGCCTGGATGAGCTTTTGGGAATTCTAGTCACTCTATGTGCTCCTCGCTTATCTCGGCATTTGTTTCCATTCGTCCTATATGTACACTTAACTTGCCATAGGTATTTAACAATGTTGACGCAGGAGAGGTGTGGTTGGTTATTGCGCACCTCCTGCCACTAAAATTTCACGCGTAGGCAATCCTACGTAGGTATCAATAGTCTGTAAAAAACAGAAGGGGGCTGTTATATATATATATATATATATATATATATATATATATATATATATATATATATATATACTAGTAAAAGTACCCGTCGTTGACTGGGTTCAAAAACAGCCTACAGAAAATGGACTCTGATTTATGAAAGTATGATAGGTTAGGAAAAGGAAGGGTTGTAAATTTGATTTGAATTTGGGGGTATCAAAAACAAAGCAAAATATGATGAAAGTAAAAATAAAATAGATAAACCCCATCATTTGTTATACCATACCTGTTCATACTGAAATACTTATCACAATATTCTGTGGATCTATATTAAAAAACGAACTTTGTGACATATTTCCATTCTATGGAGGTCAGGTGCGAACGAACACCCCATAATTTTATTATACCATATTTCTTCAAACTGAAATATAATTATCAAAGTATACTTACGCAGATAGATATGAAAAGTCTTTATTAAAGTGTGTGCCTATTTCCATTCCATGGAGGTCAGGCGCGAACGCAGGCCCCACAATTTTATTATACCATCCTTATTTAAGTTAAAACATACTTATCAAAGTATTCTTATGTACATTTATATCAAAAACACATGTAAACGTTTTTTTTTTTTTAATTTTAAATTTTTTATTTCCATACTTTGTGAACGCAGACCCCACAATTTTAATTTTAATGAACCAGTGTTCTGCAAGATCAAGCATACCCATTCCTGTGTCTCGATACATCTTCTATCATTATATGCAATCAGTTTTTTTAAATAGTCAACCATATAGGAGCCTATTCGTGACCAAACACACACACACACACACATTCAACTTTATACTATAGAAGATATACATGCGTTAACATATATATATATATGTATATATATACATATGTATATATATATACATATATATATACATACGTATATATATATATACATATATATATACATATATATATATATATGTATATATATATATGTGCGTAAACACACATATATATATATATATATTTGTTTGAAAAAGAATGTTAATTGTATGATATCTTTTTAAATATATTAACGGCTATATAACGCCATAATTAAAAAAATCTTATACTCTTTCACAACGGTATATCCCCCCCTTTTTTTTAATTTTCAACGACATTTTCAGTTTCTGAAATGGAAGAGGTCATACATGCCATTACATCAAAAATACATTTTCAAATATTCGTATTGTTTTTTTTTTTCTTAATTTTATTCATCCAGAAGAAGTTTCGCGATAACGACGAAACGTTGATGAACACATGAATTGGTTTTTTTTTTTTTTATTTCTATATATATATATGTATGTATATATATAATTATAACATTATTTCATACACATGTATTCATAAATGTATAACTCTTGACAGTGATATATATATATATATATATATATATATATATATATATATATATATATATATATATATATAATTATGTTATCAAAGCGTAAATCTTTAAAAAAAGCAAAACTCATCAGGATAAGAAAAACTCAACTCTATGAAGAGGAGCAAACAATTATATAAAAATGAAAGATGAGGAATAGAAGTTATATATAACTTTTTTTATATCATCAAAACAATAGCAAAAAGTTAAGAGGAAAATTAAGAAAAAAAAACCTGCATTAGACCATGGCATTTTGAAGTTAAATAGTTTCCATCAGAGAAGGAGAATTGTCAGAATTATAAAAAATACAATTATAGAAAAAAAAAACTGGCTTGAATACACTTAGAAATGAAACACGAATAAAGGATTGGTTTGTTGTTTTTGTTTTATGGCATACCAACCCTTTTCGGGTTATTCAATACCGAATACAAAGATTTTGAAGAAAAAATTTTTATTAGAATATATTTGTTGTTTTCAAGTTGGTTTCTATTTAACCCATAGTTCAGACCCTAACAGGTACTACCACTCCGGGTCAGAGTGGACCTGGGAGCAATGGTAATTAAAAGGTGGCTCCACACTCCCTAAAGCCCGCAAGCTGGGACCTCACCACTGGATATAGTTTAAGGTCATATCCAGGACCGCGAATAAAGGAATTGAATAAAATGATAAATAATAATTAAAAGTAAGTACAGCACATAAGGGTAAATAGGAGGGGTAGCAGATATGTAATAGTGTTAATCGGAATCAGAATCGGCAAAATCGGAACTTTTTGGAGTATCGGAATCGGTATCGGACTCATTAAAATTCATGCCTATTGTCCGATGCCTAAAAACGATTCCTTTAATTGTCTAGTTTATTTTATTTGTTTAAAACAAAATTTTCCACCGTTAGTAGTAACAACGAAATGATAAATATTTATTAATTTTGAAAAATCTTTAGATCATCCCCCACAAGTCTGTTTTTTTTTTTTACGTTTTTAAAAAAATATGTGCACAAGTAACGTGTATTTTTACGGTAATCGGGGAAAATAACAACTTTGTAGTTCAGTATTTAGAAATTTATATAAAGTATCGCAATCAGGATCGGTAATTGTATCGGAATCGGGAATTTAATGCGGAATCGGTAACTGTATCGGATTCGGGAAATTGTCCCATCGCTAACATGTAGGAAATAGTACAAATAAAAATTTTAGGCCGCTAAGAAATAACTGGGAACATTAAAGAATAACCAATAATAGAAGAAGAAGAAAAAGAAGAAGAAGAAGAAGAAGAAGAAGAAGAAGAAGAAGAAAGATAGAAGAGAAAATGGAGAAACAGGGAAGGAGACAGAAACTGCAAACAGGGGATACGTAAATAAATAAATAGATTTTTTGTTTTACAAAGGAGTCACCACTTATTAAGACCCGTAGGCTACTCGAGGATAAAGGTTAATAAGTCTACACTGATCAATGCGACAATGTCGTAATAATTGTTAATATTGGAAATTTGGTAAATTGGATTACTTAATGAGACGGCTCATCAAGAACTTTGTTTACATTGGACTTGAAGACGACCATATTATAGTCAGCTGGAAAGCAAGCAAAAAGAAGAGAGTTCCACATGTGTGCAGTTCTAAGAAAGAAACTTTGTTCATGGAATCTACGATTAGGTTTAGGCACAGATAAAGAGTGGGGGAAATTATTGATAGGGTTTTCAGATAGACTACCGTTTCTCGTGTAAGTTTGGCGATAGAGGTGCAATAGATTGGAGCTCAGACGAGCACTTGCCATGAAAATAACGATAAAACAGAGGAAGGTTCGCAACGTTTCTTCTCTGAGAAAGAGGTCCCAGAAAAGAGAAAAGGGATTCCCCACTAAGCTACGAAGTCTGTTTCAAATAATAGATTAAAACTAACAATAAAGCAATCTGAAAGTGTAGAAGAATGGAATTAGAAAAAAATGTTCAAAAAAATGTTTAATATAATTTCAAACATAAAATTAAAACTACAAATAATATGATATATGTATATATAAAAGTAAACTTGTCTGTCCATGTCGTTACATTTCCCTACAAAACTACTCTGTCAATTTTCAGATTTGGGAAAATCTTTAAAATCAGTTTTCGGGCAGAAATTTGGCTGTCGAGAGGTCAAATCTCAACGATTCTACCAAATTCCTCCGCCGATTTTGGGTCTAAACACTTGAAATTTTAGATGTAGGTACCTTGGACATAGATCAAACTTTTTTTTTTTTGATTTGAGCCCAAAACAAAAAATGGTAAGGGGTCAAAATTTGGGTCAAAGTTTTAAAAATTTGACCTCTGCGGTCTCTACCAAATTACTCAGCTAATTTTTGTCTAAACATTTGAAATTTTACACAAAGTGTATTCAGTCATAGGGCAGGCTTTTTAATAGGTTTTTGTAAAAAAAGTGTTCAAAAGATTATACTTTTGCGGTATCTATTTTGGATCTAAACATTTGAAATTTTACATAAAGGGTATTCAGACATACAGCAAGCTTTTTAATTAGTTTTTAGGCGGAAATTTGACTGCGAAGAGGTCAAAGTTGAAAGAGTTGACTTTAGCAGACTCTACCAAACTCCTCTGCCAATTTTGGATCTAAACACTTGAATTTTTAGATGTAGGTTACCTGGACATGAGTCAAACTTTTTAATAGATATATACATATGAGCATACAGTTATGAACAGTAAATAGGGCCCGAAAAAAAAACAGTCTGAACTGCTAGTACAAAATAAAATGAAATAAAAGTAAAATCATACAGGTTTCTGTGAAGCCTTCAATTTAGGGTTTCGGAAAGCCAAGAATATGGCATATATATATATATATATATATATATATATATATATATATATATATATATATATATATAAAGCTACATGTGTGTGTGTGTGTGTGTGTGGTCACGAATAGGCTCCTATATGGTTGACTATTTTAAAAAACTGATTACATATAAGGATAGATGATGTATCGAGACACAGGAATGGATATGTTTGATCTGGTAGAACGGTGGTTCATTAAAATTGTGGGATCTGCGTTCGCGCCTGGTCCACAAAGTATGGAAATAAAAAAAAAATGTAAAATTAAAAAAGAAAAACGTTTACAAGTATTTTTGATATAGATGTACATAATAATACTTTGATAAGTATGTTTTAACTTAAATAGGAATGGTATAATAAAATTGTGGGGTCTGCGTTCGCGCCTGGCCTCCATAGAATGGAAATAGGCACAAACCTTAATAAACACTTTTCATATCTATCTGCGTAAGTATACTTTGAAAATTATGTTTCAGTTTGAAGAAATATAGTATAATAAAATTATGGAGTGTTCGTTCGCACCTGACCTCCATAGAATGGAAATATGTCACAAAGTTTAACAAGGTTGTTTTAATATAGATCCACAGAATATTGTGATAAGTGTTTCAGTGTGAACAGGTATGGTATAATAAATGATGGGGTTTATCTATTTTATTTTTACTTTCATCATATTTTGCTTTAGTTTTGATACTCCCAAATTCGAAGCTATCTCTTTACAACCCTTCCTTTTCATAACCTATCATACTTTCATAAATCAAAGTGCATTTTCTGTAGGCTGTTTTTGAACCCAGACAACGACGGATACTTTTGCTAGTATATATATATATATATATATATATATATATATATATATATATATCTTTAAAAAACTTTGCAAGGATGAGATATAGGTACAATATTTTCGCTTGTTTTCTTTTCCTTATAAGGTAAATGGTTTCTATTATGTTTCATTGTTAAAGTGTTTTTATTAGTCTGACGAAAGGCTGTTCTTGTGAAAATTTTCAACCGACATAATGTTTGAATTTGACCGAATAGTCTTGAAACAATTGTAACTAACGTTGAAATACACTATTTTTGCTATCAACCCATTCTTTGAGGTCTTGGTTTTTGTTAAGACATTATATATATATATATATATATATATATATATATATATATATATATATATACATATATGTGTACATATATATAAATGCATATGTATACACACACACACACACACACACACACACATATATATATATATATATATATATATAGCTCACAAGAATTCCGAGTTTGGATGTGTCTAACTGACGAGTCCAAATGTGGGCGAAACTCGAGTCTTGGATTTACGGTTTTGTAGGCTTTCTTGGCTCTTGTGAGCTGCGACATTGTCTAGAGGTGGAAATAATTACATATTCTCTCACATTCTGAATATATGTTTCAAACACTACCGTGTTTGAATGATATGGTTAAGTGATAGTTTTAGTCAATTAGAACTACCTTAAAGTTTCACTGCTCACTCATTTTCCGACCAAATTTCAAACAATTACTACAGTTAATGGACCAACTTCTCATATATATTTTGAAAAAAAATTTTCCATTTTCGTTTTTGTTAAAACAAAAGTTATGATGAATTTTTTGTGTTCAAAATCGTAAAAAAAATATAAGGAGGCGGGCAATACATTTTAGTACTGGTTTCCATAGCAACCACGTCGCTTCAGCGATTACTGTTGTTACTATTTCGAAAAGAGAAGTAACAAGTGAAACACAGAGAATGAAAGAACGAAAGGGAGATAATTGGTGAGGTATTGAAAGCAGACGAGTACCGTACATTATTATTATGTGTTTATGGGGGCAAGAAAATAAGATTGAACTTAAACAAAGAACAAGTGAATTTATTGGAAGCCTGAAAAAATCATGGATTACAATAGTAAAATGCGAGCATAAAAAGTAATATTGTTCAGCTTAAACATGGAAAAGTAAAGGACTAGTTGTTAAATCTGGAAAAGAAAAGGACTAGATATTCTAGTAAAAAATATAATTCATTTATAACTTAAAATATTGCAGCATTCATAATTTTTTTCATTCAGTTGATAACATTATATAATCAATTCTTAATGCTGCAATATTTTCAGTTATTAATTTATTATTAAAAAAACAATTAAGCAAGATCATCTTCAGTAACTCTCCAACTAAGTGCAGGGGCATTCATTAAAAGTTTCAAAGAATCAGACGAGGCAGGATAGTTGAGATTTTATAGCTTTCGCTGATTTATCCGTGCCTAAACCTAAACGTAGATTTCATGAACAAAGCTTTTTTTCTTAGAACTGCACACCTGCAGAACTCTCTTCCGTTTGCCTGATTTCCGGCTGACTATAATATGACCGTTTTCAAGTCCAACGTGAACAAGTTCTTGATAAGCCGTTTCCTTTAAGTAAACCAATTTACCAAATTTCAAACAATTATTACGTCACTGTCATATTGACCACTGTACACTTATTAACCCTTATTCTCGAGCGGCCTCTGGGCCTTGATAAGTGGTGACTTCTTTGTAAAAAAAAAAAATTTCTACCCTAAGAAAATATTTTGAAGCTGCTCATTAATAAGCGATATAGATATAGAGACGGCATAAACTCAAAGAGGTCCTGAGTATGTCGTTAAACTATATCCGATGTGAGGCCCCATCTTGCGGGCTTTTGAGAGTGTGGAGCTACCCTTTAGTTGCCATTGCTCCCAGGTCCACTCTGACGCAGAGTGGTAGGGTCCCAACTATATGGGTTAAAGACTTCAAATATATATATATATATATATATATATATATATATATATATATATATATATATATATATATATATTCTATTAAACGTTTCTTCAAAATAACTGGATTTGGCATTAAATAACCTGAAAAGGGTTGATATGCCATAAAACAAAAGCAACCAACCAAATAAACTCTAAGAGGATGTAATTCTAAGAATACTATATTACTCGATGAAACGTACCCAGCTGTACTTTCAAGAAATTTCTACGAAAGAATTGTTCTTTAATTTGCAGGAATTCGCTTTTATTCTAATGACGCACATTTAACGCAGCCATTCTTAGCTTTTCCTCAATCATTGACCCCTCCCCTCGACTTTATATATTTCTCCATTTGCCCCTTAATCGCATACAAAAAATTTCATAGCTACCATAAACTCACTGAAAAACAAGAAGTTCAAAAAGAACCTGTTTATTGTACCGGACTCTAGACTGTGTATAAATTTTGCATTATTACATTCGTATCGCAAAAATATATAAAAACCAAACCTTTTCTAAATAGAAAACTATCAAGTTACTTTGTATTACATGACAGAATCTAAAAAGAAATAATTATTTTTAAATTTATCAGATATTCAATTATTTACTCCCGACTATATACTTTTTTATATACAGCATAATCACGTTGACATACCAGTTTCCGTTAGATCACCAAAGTTAAGCAACATTTAACCTGGTCAGTACCAAAATTGGTGACCAATTGGGAATTCCAAGTGCTCTATGTGCTCTCCTCTTATCTCGGCATTGTTTCCAGTCGTCTAGCACTTCTCTTTGCTACTGGAATCAAACAGTGCTGATTCAGGAGGGATGCGGTTAGTTATTGCGCAACCCTTGCCTATTAATTACTCGCGAAATAGCCCTTTACAGGGGGTGTCCATTGTCTCCCGAGACATTGATATAATGTTTTATCCCCAAGGGTAAATTTAACCCTGGTTGAAAACCTCTGGGAACCGCCAAACCATCAAACACCCTTTACATTGCGACCTGAATTGTAAAGTCAAATTAATCTTATACAATGACGATTTTTTGGATGAGCGTTTCATAATAGATGGGGTACTGAAACAGATTTTAGATTCGAAACGTTCTCGTCGTTCAAAATTCGAAAGTGCTTTCGAATTTTGAACGACGAGAACGTTTCGAATCTAATGCTTTCGAATTTTGAACGACGGGCGCGTTTCAAATAAAAATCTGTTTCAGTGCCTCATCTATCATGAAACGCTCACCCCGAAAAAAAATCATCATTGTATAAGATTAATTCGACTTTACAGTCGCAATGTACAGGGTGTTTGATGGTTTGGCGCGTATAATCTACTCATGAGAAATTTGGCAATCTTCGATTTGACACACGTTAAATAATTTTCAAAATTCACCAAAAACATTTTTAAAAGCAAATTCATCTGCGGAAACTCTCAAACTGAATATAGAGGCATGCATTAAAGATTTCAAATAAGTGGCCTAGACATTACCGTTGAGATATAAAAGCTTCGTCAATTATATATCCTATGAAAAATCTTGAAACTGCTTATTTATAAGTGAAAGGCCTTGGTATACAGAACTCGTGAACTCATATAGGAACTTTGTCGCCACTTTTCTTTACTCCTCAACCTCGGAGTTTACTAAACAAGTTGCAGTGGTTTCTCCATCTAATTTATCTACGCAACATAACCACCTTTCTATCAGTGTACCATTTATACATCTCATTTTTTTTGCTATGTAAACATTTTTAAACCCACACTCGTCTAGCTACAACCACTGTCAATAATTTCCCCCGCCTTCTATCTGTATATAAAAGCATAAAGCGAACGAACGATTTGTTTTTTTTTAAGTCTAAAGTAAATTAAAGAAGTATAATTTGTAAAGTGCAGCACACAAAAGTCCAAATAAAAATATATCCAATGGGCCAAGTCCAACACAATGTTAAGGGTGCAAAAGGGTCCAATGAAATGGTATCTAATATCATCTCTTTTGTTAATTGAAGAGAAGACAGATATTTATTTTTGGTCAAATCCAATACAATGTTAAGTTTTTAGAAAGACACCGAACAAAAAGTATCCTAGTTAGCAAAAAAAAAAAAAAATCTAAATAAATAAACCCCCGGCAAGTCAAACACAACGTTAAATCAGGGCCGGCTTCGAAACCTGGAGGTGATTCTCTTTTCTCTTCCCTGTAGCTCTTTTCTCGCGGAAGAGACGTTGCAAGTCTATCTCTGCTCTATCGTTATTTTCGTGGCGAATGCTCGTCTGAGCTTCAATCTATGGTCCCCCCTTACCAAACTTTCACAAAAAGCATTCGCCTTGTTGCAATTGCTGTCAACAGTTTCCCCCTGCACTATATCTGTATATAAATCTAAACGGAGAATCCATAGACAAAGTCTCTTACCAAGAATTGCCCGCCTGTGGGACTCTGTTCCGCTGGCTTGCTTTCCACCTGACTGCGGTATAGTCGTCTTCGTGACCAATGTGGGCAAGTTCCTGTCGAGTCGACCCTTAAATAATCAAATTATGCCTAATTTCCACCAGTAACGATTACTACGCCGTTGTTCCGGTTGTCACAGTATACTCATTAACCATTATCCTTGAGTGGCATTCTGGCCTTGATAAGAAGTGACTCCTTTGTAAAAAGATATTTGAAAAGTAAGGGGAAATCTACTATTGTAACGTGTGTATTGTCGCAGCTACAAACAAACAAAAATAAATAAATCCGACTCAGCTTTTCTTTCTTTGTTAACACAAGTCGTCTATTACCCCTTTTTTTTTCTCCTTGTCTCGACATCGGCTTAAAAAGTCTCTCTCAATTGGTGCGCGTTTCTCTTTCTGCTCCACTACATGCATGTCATAAACAGGCATTTTTCGTCTTTGATTTTGCACGTCCATCTTTTTCAGCCGCATTTTTTTTTCTCTGGCCACGCGGTGTCCCTTCTTTTTCTTGTCGCGCCAGCTCACGCATACTTCCTAATTTGCATATGTGCTTTTTTTCGGCTACTGCTGCTTATGTCTTCAAAAGCCAGCTATCTTTCAGTTCCTTCTGATAATTTCCACCGCGCTTATACGCGTTCTGTTAAACTATGATCTCGCTTATATATTTTTTGTTGCAAAATATTGCGCTATTGAGAATATGTCGGACTTCAGAACGGCAACACGGAAAGTGGAGGTTTTCTACAACAAAAATACCATGTTGCGCCTTGTTTGTCGAGTAGAATACCACATGGAATCTTCCTCCGTTCTTACGCCATTTTAAAAATAACAAGGCCGATAGTCTTTAGTCGCGTGCTCTCGTGTAATGAATATGCGTAAATGTAGGATTGACATGAAATTCTTAAAGATAAACTAAAAATGACCGAAAAATGGGCTGAAATTACTTAAATAAATAAAAAGTAAATGGCTTAGAATGACTTTAATGAACTTAAGGATGAATTGAATGACCTTAAGAATGACTTGAATGTTTAAAAAATAACTGGAATCCTTCAAAAACAATTTGAATGATCTGGAGAATGACTTAAGTGGCTTTGAGACTGACTGGTTGTAAAGTGAGTGATCATTTTACATTGAATTAATACAGAAAAGTGATCTCCCACTTTATATCACAAAGTTACAAACATAAGTACAGCAAGTAGTAAGAATAGATACTACACTTAGAAAAGATTAAAAAGCTATGAACAACATCTATTAACAACAGACCTTTGATCTTAACCAAAAAGGCCAAGCACAAAAGTGTTACGGACAGACCGAAAGACCGACCGACCGACCGACCGACCGACGGAGTGACATATAGAGTCGCTTGCACGCGACTAAAAAGAGCGATTCCAATATACTACGTGACGTTAAAAATCGCGTGGTATTTCTTTTCTTTTCTTTTCCTACCCAAGTTCGTTGTCTAAAAATATTCGATGTTTATATGTATTCTTTTACTTGTAATCAGAAGCGCCAATCATCTATGTCACACGTAGAAATAACACGTACGTGCTAGATGGTTACGGTAAATATTGTTCCTTGCAATGAATGATAAGTAAGAAACGAACGTTTCCGTACCTATTTACAAGTTGTGTCATTGATCCTCTTTTCAAACTGACTTTCGTGTAGAAAAGTATGTTGAATGACTTGGCGAATGAAAATAGAGCAAGAATAAAAATGAAAACAACAAAAAAACATTGAAAGGAAATAGTGTAACATGGTCGTTACATGCAAACAAAGGAAAGAAATAATTAAAAATACAGGTCGACATTTTTAAATTTTTTTCAACAAAATTTTTGTTATTGCCGTAACTCTTCTGTCTCGATACCACTTAAAAGTCCCTCGCCATCGTCAATTCCATCCGATGTAAACTTTTCTTCTCTCTCCGACCGCATCCTGGCCACAGCCGGACCATTCTCGTCCTCAACTTTACACGTCCATTTTCTTCGACGTCGGCTGTCTTTTCTCTCGACCATGTGGTGCATTTTCCTCCTTTTTTCAATGTTTTTCTCGCGCACACTTCTTAATTTGTATATACAGCTTTTTCGGCTACTGCTACTGCTGCTACCAATCTCTTCGCAAACCAGCCATCCTCCGCTGCTACTGATATTTTTCCCATCATATGTTCTATGTTATAGTAGGAAAAAAGAAAGAAAAAAAGAAGTGAGGAAACGGATATAAAAAAGAAAATATAAAGAGAATACGAAATAGAAACGAGACGAGATTAAAATAAAAAATCATAAACAAAGAAATAAGAATGAAATAGGGAAAGAAAGAAAGAAAGAAAGAAAGAAAGAAAGAAAAGAAAGGATGTGAATAAAGAAAGTTTGGATAGATTGTTTTGTTTTACGGCATATCAACCTTTTCTCGGATCATTTAATGACGAATCCAGTACTTTTGGGAAACTTTTACACTTTAAACTCTTTATATCTTCCAATATTTAGTATTTACTCATGGGGTTTGGTTTGGTTGTTTTGTTGTAAGGCATATCAACCTGTTTCGGGTTGTTTAATGTCGACTCTAGTAATTTTGGAACTTTTTTTGTTTCAAATATATCTTCATTGAGTTTGTGTTTGTTTTTTAATTGTTTGTTTGTTTGTTTGTTTGTTCGTTCGTTCGTTTGTTTTACGGCATATTAAACCTTTTGGGGTTATATAATGCCGATTCTAGTAATTTTTGGAGCAAACAATTGATGCCGCAAAATTGTTGCACCTTCAAATATTGATTCATTAAGTTTGGTTTGGTTGTTTTATGTTTTAAGGTATATCAACGTTTTTCGGGTTATTTAATCCGAATCCGGTAATTTTAGAAACAGTTTTAACGTTTCAAATTCTTTATATCTTAAAATATTTATTTATGGTGTTTGGGTTGATTGTTTAGTAGAAGAAAATTGTTGTTCTTGTGTTTGATTTAGCAGAACATGACTGAGTTGTGCAAATGGAAAGGAAGAAACAATACCATGAATGTTTACTGTATTTTTGAGACAGGAAGTCGATACTTTCAGATGCCATAACACGTACTACCAGTCCGAGCCAAAGTGGATTTGGGAGCAATGGTAACTAAAGAGAAATTTCAAAATCTTTACAGCACCAAAATAGGGGTCTCACAGTTGGATGTCTTGTAAGGACTTGAGAAAGAAAGCTAGAAAGAATTAAGAAAAGAAGAAAAAGACAAATGAAAAAAATATGCGAGAAAAAAGCGGAAGTAAAAGCAAGAAAAACTGAAAACAAACAGGAAATATAAAACAACGGAAAGAGTTTAAAATTAAATGATGATGAGAACAAAATAAAAAAGGATGAAGTATTTGAATTAAAAAAAAGAATGAAAATGAAATAAAGAGCGAAGGAAAGGATACATGAAGAAATATAAGTATGTTAAGAATGTAAGAAAAAAATGAAGCAAAAGCCAAAAGGAAGAAAAAATAGGGGGAAAATGCAGGAAGAGAAGTGAGAGAGAAAAAAAGAAAAGTATAATATACGAAGGAAAAGGGTTCGAAATTAAATGATCATAAAAAATAAAAGAATCAAGCGGTAATAAATTAAATAAAAAATTAAAGAAAGGAAGGAAAATTAACTAAAAAAAAAACGAAAGATATATATATAAAAAAAAAGAGAATGAAAAAATCTAAAATCTACGAGAATTATATAGAGAAAAATAATAGAAATTATGGCGTAGAAAAGAAATAGCAGAAGAAGGGATGGAAAACGTAATAGTTAGAAGAGATAGAATGACTAATAGAACCTAAATAAAGATAGAGGGGGTAAAGGGTGAGCTATATAATGAAAAAAATGAAGGAATAGGAAAGAATAAAAAAGAATAAAAAATAAAACAAAACAAATATATGTGATAAAAGGAAAAAAGGGGGGAGCTTGGAGATTGAAAAATAAAAACACGTAATATATTATAAAAATAACATAAAACGTCAAAATTTAAAAAATAAAGACAAAGCATTAGAAAACAAAACACGTAAAAAAGAAAAAAAAAATTATGCCAAACATTGCAGGAAAAAGACAAGCCAAATAAAGATGAACATTAAAAAACAACCCATCGAATTTTCTGCGAATTACAATGTCCATTGAATATTTTGGCCGAAGTAGATAAAGTGGAAATTTATGTCATGTGTTTGTCATCTGGTAGGCTTGTGAAATCCCTCCGGACGGAGCGTGGGCAGGGCGAGGGTTAGGGTTAGGGTTCCATAGTGATGTTACCAAGCGCACAGTTTCTTTGGCGCTTCAGTTTATGGCGACTGGAGCGGTCGAGTTGTGGCCTGAGAAATAAAATAAATAGCGACCTGACAGGGCGACTCATTGTTTGTTATTTGTGTTATTGTTTTATTGTTGGAGAGAGAGAGAGAGAGAGAGAGAGAGAGAGAGAGAGAGATTTCATTAAAAATAAAAATGAGTAAATAAAAGTTGAGTCAAGAATGAAAAAAAGGTGTGTGGGTGGGGTGAATGGATAATTTTGAGATGAATGAAAAACAAAAGCGGGGTGGGGGGGAAGGAAAATTGCTGAAGAGATGTATGGAAGATCCTCGGTGGAATTTTTTGAGTGATTGAGTTTTCCACTTTGATATTTATTCGAAGCAAATAGAGAACCCAAGGGATTTACGGGTTGAAATGGAAAAGAGAGATTTAGATAGAAATCGGGGAAATAAAGAGAGAAGAGGATACGACGACAGGGAGAGAGACTAGGAAGGGGGCGGGAAATGGGAGGGAGGAGAAAGTATAGATTCTAAAAGAGACCAAACGATAAAGTAAAAAGCCAATAATATAAATACATATATATATATAAATAAATACACACACACACACACACACACACACATATATATATATGTGTGTGTGTGTGTGTGTGTGTGTGTGTGTGTGTGTGTGTGTGAAGGTTTTAGCAGACAAACGAACGAAGATGTTGTAGATTTCATAAGTCTACGTACATCTATGTATTTTTTAAAAATATAAATACATATATATAAATACATACATACATATATATATATATATATATATATATATATATATATATATATATATATATATGAAGTTTTAGCAGACAAACGAACGAAGGTGTTGTGTAGATTTTATAAGTCTACGTATATCTATGTATTTTTTAAAAACCAAACACAAATGCAAGTCAGTAAATACGGACATATTATTTGATATAACGAGCATGGTTGATGTCTTTAGTGTTTCGACAATAAACTCTCTTTTTTTTTTAGGAAAACAAGCGAAAAGAATGCAAGTCTATATTAATTGATTGGTATGTGTGATCATTTTTGTAAAATAAATAAATATTTGAAGATTCGAAACTGTATGTTTTTTTTACGTCACATTACGACAATACCTGATTTTCTGCATTGGTGTATTATTTTTATACATTTACATACTTGTTTGCCAGCAATGATTCAAGCAACCTACATATTTCTTTTCACACACACACATACACACACACACACACACACACACATATATATATATATATGTATATATTAGTTAAAAATATGAAGTTTTACTTTTTGAATCACTCTTGTATATATATATATATATATATATATATATATATGTAGCCAAACAGATAAAACGGTAATAAAAAATACCCCCCATATATATATATATATATATATATATATATATATATATATATATATATATATATATATATGGGGGGGTATTTTTTATTACCGTTTTATCCGTTTGGCTACATATATTTCAGATCCAACAGCCTCGTCAGACCTCGCAGAAGGCCTGACGAGGCTGTTGGATCGTAAACATGGTCCAACATCTGAAACATATGTAGCCAAACATATAAACCGGTAATAAAAAAAAATAAAACACATATTTGCTCTGCAATAGTATTGAGCACTCTCTTCAAGTTTTTACTAATTTCCAGTTTTGCCAAATATATATATATATATATATATATATATATATATATATATATACTAGGGTCGTTCCATAATATATATATATATATATATATATATATATATATATATATATATATATATACTAGGTCGTTCCATAATATATATATATATACTAGGGTCGTTCCATAAGTAAAAGTTGAATAGTTACGAAGACGGGAGTGATACAATTAAATCGATCCATGTTTAGTGATCCAGAATTTAAGTTTATGTATGGTCACCATCATTCTCAATGTATATATGCCAGCGATCAACGATGACTGTGCATGGGCGACAGGGGCGGGCTTTCTGATACGACGGTCGTTTCAAAACTAAAGCCTAATATTTTTTTTTTTTTTTACTGAAAAAGTTGATTAGCTATTTTTAAGAGTTTTATTAAAAAGAATGAAATCAAGAATCCAATACATAAAAGATATTTTCAAATAATTAATTATACATAATGGGGAAATGCTATTCTGATCAAGCAACAGGTGATATTATAGGAATGAAACGGCATGAATTCCATTCCCTACTTATAAAAAAAAAACAATAAAAAAACAATAAAAACAACTTATAAGAAAACTTGAAAACATTGGATCACCAGTCACTTAGAAAGGTCGAAACAGCTGAAAAGTAATAATGTGAAATTTCTAAATAAGGAAATCTCTGCCGATAACTATTTCATCATGCAGAAAATTAGCATGAAGATTAGAACAGAAGATTACGTGTTCCTATAAAACTATTAGAAAGTATATAAATGATATCGGTTTATACATAGAAACCGTTATTAAGATCACAACATATAGGTTTGAGGCAAGCGAGAGATGGATAAAAATGTCAGACGATAAAATTAAACCAGTGATCAATCTAAATTTAATTTCTATAATGCCGATGGAATCAAAAAAATATGGCGAAAGTTTGCTTGAAAGATTGTTTACAGCAATGTAAACATTGGAGGAGGGTCTGTTATGGTTTGGAGTTTGTTTTTTATTATAGCGTCTTAGAATCAGTTTTCATAGATGTTAAAATGGATGCAGCCTATTACTGCATCATGCTTTTTTTGTTGTTTAATTCCGTAAGAAGATTTAGTACATTGGCGCTTTCCGAATACATTTTAGTCCAGGACAATGATCCACTAGAAAACTTATAAAATATTTTTTTAGACAAAATTCCATGACCATCAAAAGGTGTCCGGCACAATCACTGGATTGCAGTCCTATAGATAACTGGTGGGGAATAATAATATACAAAATAATTCGGCACTAAAATATTCAAAAATAAATCCGACCCCAAATCAGTCACGAATGAAGAATGTTCTACGTGATGGAGATTTATCAGTAGAGATTTTCCCCATTTAAAAAGTTTAGTTATTATTTGTCAGTCTTTTTTTTTTTTTGCCTTCTATTTCAACCATAATGGCCATGTTTTTCATATTTTCCCATAATCTTGGCAACAGTGCATAATGGAAGATATAGAAATCTTGGAATACTTCTTAGTGATTTTCCATCCTTTTTCATAGCTATTATTTCATCTTGAACTTTATCAGAACGATGATTTCCCATTATGTTTATTTAATTATTTAGATATTTATTGGATAAACAAATTGAATTGACCATACTTTTACAGATAAAAATTTTATTTTTCATTTGTTTTTATCACAAAGAAAATATATTGCATGTGAGAAATAGAAGTTTCCTGAAGTGCTGTTGCTGTTGTTTTTTGTTTGTTTTTGTTTTTTTTACATAGTAGTCACCACTTATCAAGGCCCGGAAGCCACTCGGGAATAAGGATTATTGCGTGTACATTAATCAATGAGATAGTATCATAGTAACCGTTAGTATTGAAGATTTGATAAAGTGTCTTACTTAAGGGGGCGGTACATCAGGAATTTGTTTATGTTGGACTTGAAGACATCAAAGTTGTAGTCAGGTGGGAAACAGGCAAACGGAAGAGAGTTCCACAGGCGTGTACTTCTAAGAAAGAAGCTTTGTTCATGAAATCTACGTTTTGATTTTGGCAGAGATAAAGATTGGGGAAAATTATTGACAATGTTGTAAAATAACTGCATAAATTTATGTTTATGCAATATATGGGTGAACATTTTTTGTACACACTATTTATTTATTCATTCATTCAAGTGGTTTCTTGTCTGATACAGGCATTGACGGCCATGGCCCTTCATCTATCTCTCTCCCTCAAGGCATTCATGAATTCATTGTTGCTCATAAATCATTAATGTTGCCCATGTGTTCAGACTGTTAACGTATGTTTCTCGCTGCTGTCCTCTGCTTCTTCTACCTACGATCTTTTCCGTTATTTTTGCTGGTTGTCATAGTAGTTTGAGGACGATCAGTGACACCTGTCTATCATGGTAATCCTTATCGTGCGAGGTGTTCTGATTCAGAACCCCATTCACGTTGTTTCTCGAATAAAGAGTGTGATGTATTGTTATAGCTTTCTTTGCAGTTGCACAGGCAGTATGTTGCAGCTTCTTTCTGTTCGAGCAGTGCCCATACAGGGTAGCGGTATAACACTACTGTAAAAGGAAAAGTAAGACGCTTCCTTCCCTCTGAAAATCTGTGGGAAACACTTGGACATTGTTGAAAATCAACTTAGCCCCCTCCCCCGATCAGGGTAACGTGAGATCATAGAAGGTAGGTGACTGATGTAATACGAAAGCAAACAGAAATAATTCTGTTCATGGTGTCGTATTTTGTTGTACTGAGCAGAAGATAAGGTCCGGGTTCAAATCCCAACAACAGCCAAGCTCCGCTGAAGAAGAGTAGGACTCCGAAACACGCGTGTCCGTAGATTACTGTTTTTAAAAAATTAATAAATAAATAAATAAAAATACGTCCAAATAAAAAATGGGCGAATTTCTAAGAAAAACACCAGATCTCCGAGGCGGAGACGTTAACCTCAATATCGTTTAAAAAATCAACAACAAAAACTATCTAAACAGATAAACGATAAAAACTAAATAGTAAATTGTCTATGACATTATAGCGTAATGGGTTAGGGTGCTGGACTGAAATACATAAGGTCCGGGGTTTGAATCCCAACAACAGTAAGGCTACGCTGAAAAGAGGAGTAGGACTCCGAAACACGCGCGTCCGTAGATTACTGTTTTTAAAAAATCATATATATATATATATATATATATATATATATATATATATATATATATATATATGCGAATGGATTAGGTTCTTACTTATGGAGTCAGAGATGGCTTCGATTACCGGGTTCGAATCTATCAACCGGTGTTAATCGTGACACCCTGCACTGATGATTCCCGAAAGGATGAATCACTACTGCCTCTAGGTATTTGATAATTATTATAGTAAATTATATATATATATAATTATTATAGTAAATTATATATATATATATATATATATTCAGAAATATATATATATATATATATATATACATATATTCAGCCAAATAACATTGCAACACACAAGAGCCATGACAGCCAACAAACCGGAAGTCCAAGACTCGAGTTATGCCCTCATTTGGGCCCATCAGTTAGACATATCTGAACTCAGGATTCGCTAGGTTAGCGTGTTGGTTAGTATGTTGGTTGGCATCGTCCTGATGAGTATAAAATTCCTACCTGTGAGACATGGGCTTGGGTTATAGTTTTGTTGGATGACCACATCCTTTTTTAGAGACGAAGTAGGCTTGTTCCATAGTCGGATTTTGCCGCGGTTTGCTTGATCTGTGTTAGTTCATAGACTTTCTTGTGTGTAGCGTATTTGCTTAGGTGACCGTGTGCTCGGCTCGCATGCAAGATGCTCGGGTTTCGAATCCCGAAGTCGGATATGTCTAACTGATGAGCCCAAGTGCGTGCGGAACTCGAATCTTGGGCTTCCGGTTTGCTGGCTGTCATAGCTCTTGTCTGCTGCGGCGTTGTTTGTCTGTGGATATATATATATATATATACGTTTTATTTTTATTACCGTATCTTTCTGTTAAGTTACATTATTGTTTCAGCTACCCGGCCGGTTTTTTTTTGGCCGTCTGTATCTCCTCGCACCTTTCCCCCTTGTTCCCTTCCTCTTTTTTCCGCTCTTCTTGCACCCCTCCCCTGACATCATTCACTCTTTCATCCCATCATAACGAACATTTCTGTAAAAGTCTGAGGAAGCTACAGACGGCCAGAAAAACGACCGGGTAGCTGAAACAATAATGTAACTTAACAGAAAAATACGGTAATAAAAAATAAAACGCATATTTGCTCTACAACAGTATTGAACACTTTCTTCAGTTTTTATTAATTGCCATTTCTACTTAATATATATATATATAAACATATATATATATATATATATATATATATATATATAATTTTATGTTACAAATATTCAAAATTAAAACGAATCATTAAGTTTAACGGGGTTTATACAACACGTGTACTTTGATTAATATTCAATTAAACATTATTTTAATGGCGTGACACAATCATGTTTCAGTCAATTGGTTATAACAATAACTAACCGATCTCACCGAGCGACAGAAAAAAAGGTTTTACCGTTCTTTGAAAGAATTATATTCTCGAATGAAGACAGAAGAAGCCAAATGAATTTGTAGAAGTTATGGGTTTAAACTATGAAGAATAAAAAGAAAGTAGAAAAGAGAGAGAGAGAGAGAGAGGGGGGGAGAAAGGAAGTGAGTCTGCTGTTATCCGATTAAGAGTTCAAATATATCCAGACAAAACGATCAATCGCAATTAACCCTTATTAAGAGAAAGAGGGTGGTGCAGTTGTATTCAGTTTATCATTATTAATTTCTTTTCATCTGTTTGTTTTTCTGTCTGGTAAGACAGCGTTAAATATTTAATATGTTATATTTTATATTAGCGGGGAGGTTTGGCTTTGCCCGATCGTAAAATACGCTTAAATATGATATTTTAATTTGTCCAGATTTCGTATATATTATTATAGAGTCGTGATTTCAAAAGCTAAACGTATTTGGGTGTCATCAGTTAGAATTGAAACCGAAAGCAAAACTGTAGCACTAAAAGCTGGTGACGTTACCACTGTACCAACGTGACACGCATATGAACTGATAAAAAATTACAAATAAACTAAGATGAACATACAAAATATATAACGAATCTTTTTTTTCAATTTTGACGATTTTTGACTCCTTAAAAACTATTTAAATCGGTTAAAGACCCATAAAAGAACGGTTTATGAAAAATCCGATCACGTGAGGCCCCTAACGCCGCCCCGCGACTTTTTTTTTTCGGGAGTGATAGAGTTTGAAAATAGGGAGACAGACAGACAGACAGACAGACATAGTGAGTTTTATAAATTAAACTAGAGGTCATACCTGGCTTTGCTCGAGCACTGTGGGGGTTTTACTTGGAACCGGCTGTGGTCAATGTGGTTGCTTGGTTTCATATTGAGTTAATATTCAGCGTATGTTGCTTAAGCGTTAATTACATGACCGCTCGATTTTTCCGACGCATTGTCACCACGAAGCAGTACGCGCATTCAATTTTTATGGAAGTTAATTGACTAAATCTGGTAACAAACTCGCTTGAATAGTCTCTTTCGATATTTCATACGCTACTTTAATCAATGTATAGTCGTGATTTCAAAAGTAAAAGAAAATAAAAGCAAAACTGTAGCATTTAACGCTGGTAACATGACCACTGTACCAACGTGACACTCATATAAACTGGTTAAAAATTAAAAATTAAAAAATAAATTAAGATTAATTTACAAAATGTATAACGATTATTTTTGTTTTCAATTTTGACCCATTTTTGACCCCTAAAAAACTATTTTAACCGGCTAAATGCCCATAAAAGAACGGTCCATAAAAAATGCCAATCATTTGGGACCCCTAGCAGTAGAGATGGAGCTTGAAAATATGGAAACACACAGACATAGTGAGTTGTAAAAATTAGACTAGCGAGGAGGGGGGCGACCGGCTTTGCCCGGTCGTAGACTACATGCTTGAATATGATATTTTAATTTGTCCAGATTCTGTAATATATTGTTATAGACTTGTGATTTCAAAAGTAAGAAAAAAAAAGTATTTGGGTGCTATCAGCTAGAATCGAAACCGAAGTATTCAAAGATGGCGGCGTTACCACTGCACCAGCGTCACACGAATATGAACTATATAACAATTTTAAATTAAAAATAAACTAAGATGATTGTAGAAAATGTATAACCATTTGAGGCCCCTAGCTCTGCTCGTCGACTTTTAGTTTCGGAGAAAATAGAGTTCGAAAATATGGTGGCGGACATATAGCCTTTTATATATTAGATTATTATTGTATTGCACGTAACTTTAAAATTATTCATTAGTTGAAAAATCTAAATTTGAAAGTTAATTGCATTTAAGGAATACCATAAGTTTTAGAAGGGTCTTTTTTATAGTAGTAAAAACAAAACTTCTAGTCTTTAAAACACATTAATACGGAATTGCTTCCCTGCAGACTGCTACATGGTCGTCCTCAATGTTAACAAGTACTTGTCATGGACTGGCTCCATAAGTAATCAAATTTTGTTCAGTTAATTCATCATTTCCAATTCTCTCACGATAGTCCTAATCGCCCGTTGTGCTACAAGATCAGGCTGTCCGAAGATATCGGCTTCCTGGCTTAAATGCTCCAAAATTTGATGTTACCCTTTCTTTTTTTTCTTTCCCTTTGCAAAATTCAATCATGTTCTGAAAAAACAAACAAAAAATATTTACTTTTCAAAACAGCAAAACTAAACAGCATGTGTAAATATTAATGTGAATAAAGATTTTGTCAGAATGATTAAGCCTGAAAAGGGTTGATGTGCCGTAAAAGATAGCCAAACTAAAAACCATGAATAAGTATTTGAAGGTATAAAACAAACCTGAAGCATAACTATTTTTTTCTTTTTTTTTTTTTTTTTTTACAAATTACTGGATTCGACACTAAATAACCCGAAAAGGATTAATATATTTTCAAACAAAGAACCAAACCAAACCAAACCCCAGGAATAAATAGTTGAAGATATAAACAACACGAAGAAATTTTTTCTCCAAAATTACTGTATTTGTCCATAGATAATCCGAAAATGGGTTGATATGCCGTGAAAAAAAAAACCAAGCCAAACACGATGTATATATATTTAAAATATATAAAGAATTTAAACCATAAAACACTTTTTTTTCCAAAATAATCGTATTCATCAATTAGATAACCCGAAAAGGACTTCTATGCCATACAAGAAGACAACCAAGCAACCAAATTTTTAACCTTCCTCAAGCAATTCGTCCGCCTTTTGTCTTCCAGTGAATTTTAACGTTGTAATAAGTGGTGACCTATCAGCGACAAAAATTAGTTTCCAGAATAAAATTTTAGAAGAATCCGTATTTTTATAAGTGGGTTTGGTTTATAATAATAACGTGTGGTCTACGTTAGGGTTAGGGTTAGGGTTAGGCATTAATTATTTTATTATTATATTTGAACAATGAAAAATTACCGAAATTGAACAAAGTAAGAATAAATGGCTATGTGAAGTTCCTGGCAGGGAACATAAATATAGGGTGGTCTCCCTTCTCAGACAATGCCGAGCCAATGAAGAAATCAGTAAACTACTACTACTAATACTGCTTATACTACTAATAGTAATAATAATATTAATAATAATAATAATTTATTAAATGATACCGAAAAAATGAATGATAAAAATACTTAATAATATCAACCTCAACCACAATCACCGCTATTACTACTACTACTACTAATAATAATAATAATAATAATAATAATAACAATAATAATAATGATAATAATAATTGCCAATAACAGCAGCTAGACACAAATTTGTCAACAGAATAATAATAATAATAATAATAATAATAATAAATAAATAAATAAATAAATAAATAAAATGAAAAAAATGAAAAAAATGAAGAGAAAGAATACAAAGCAGAGAAATATATATCGGGATGTAATCCATAAACTAATATAATGAAATAAAGGAATGATAAAAAAAAAAAATGAAAACAAAAATATGAATGAATAAATTTCTCAAACCAAAATGGCCACATACAAAAAAAAAAAAAAAAAAAAAAAAAAAAAAAAACATACAAAAGAAATACGAAATGTCACGTGACTTCTAGTCTTGAAATCTCGGGCTGAAATCTCGAAATGAGATTTCCAGCAATAATGTCGGCAGTTTAGCCTTCGGACGATAAAGCATCATTTTTGTTCGCTTTCATTTTGACTGGCGAAAGATAAATGATAACAAAAGCATAAATAATAAATCGACAAAACAATATCTGCGCGAAAAATAATAAAAAAATCGTTAAAACAAAAAAGTAGAAAAAAAAAGCAGATGAACGCAAATGGCTTTATGGTCAGAGATTAAAATGTTTTGTTGTTGTTGTTGTTCTTCTTCTTCTTCTTCTTTTTCTTCTTCTTCTTATCAATATTATTACTATTTTTATTATTATTATTATTGTTATTATTATTGTTGTTGTTGTTGTTGTTACGACAGCAAAAACAACAACAATAACAACAACAAGCAAGACCCGTGCAAATTCCACGGAATAAGAAATATATTTAACCAACAAATATGTTTTGATAAGGCTAATATTTTTTGGATAGCGCAAAAATTAGATTTTTCGACATAAAAATTAATAACATACAGCAAATATGAGTTTACTAACATTTCTATGAAAATAGTGTCCATTGTATTTTAAATGTAAAACTGATCCCAATTAGATAAATTAATAAGTACCAATAAATACTCAGAACGTAATATTGTGCTACATAGTTCAATACAAAAAAAAATAAACTCACATTGTAAGACACACACTTTATTTAACTTCTTTAGTACAGCACCTCTTGGCAGACGGTGTTTTTCTTTCTTTTTTTCTTCTTTTCCTTCGTATGTTCCCTTTTTACGTAACGTTTCGCTGATTATTTTCTTAGGTGAAGAACAGCTGCACCTCGAAATTGCGACGAGTTTTCTTCTCGCATCATTGCAACAATGACGATATATTATTATTATAATGAAATCTGTAAACGAGGCTATATCAGAGGGAGATCACTCTCGTATTCTTGTCCAGAGCTACCAGATTGGCCATTTTTTTCTTTTATTTAATTTTTTTTTTTTTGAAGCAGTATGGCCTTCAAAAATTGCATTTGCCCTCTTTCAAGACTTAACGTACGAACTAACTAAAAAAGGGATAATAATAATAATAATAATAATAATAATAATAATAATAATAATAATAATAATAATAACAACAACCAGAACAACAACAACAACAACAAATGGACGACTTGAAACTATTTACAAAAAATAAGGATCGGAAAATCTAATAAATGCAACTAAAATATTAAGCCAGAACATTTGGATGGAATTTGGAATAAAAAGTGCGCACTATCAAAGGCTTGGTCCGAGTGACAGCTGATTTTACGCAGATCGTTGTGTAGTGTGTCTGTCTAGTTCATCATCTGATGCTACCAAATCAAGCTCTCTAAAGATACTGACTTCCTGGTCTAAAATTTACCAAACACGGATGTTATTTTCAAATCTCCCTTTGCAAAACACAATCATATTCTGCTAAATCACACAGAAATAATTTCCCTCTGCGAAACCACCAAACCAATCGCCATGAATGAATATTTGAACATATAATGGACTTGAAGAATAAAAACCTTTACCAAAATTACTGAAATTCTACATTGAATATCTCATATCTTGATATGTCGCAAAAAAAAGAACAACAACCAAACCAAACACGGTGAATAAATATCTGAACATATAAAGAACAAAAAACTTTTCTTTTTTCCAAACCTACTGGATAAATAACTCGATAACTCGAAAAGGGTTGATATGCCGTAGAACAAAGCAATCCAATAACGAAACCGATCTACGCGTCCACAATAATGTATTCTTATTTCCACTTGGCACGGTCATGGGCTTGATCCGGGTAAAGCCTTATTTTTCAGAGATGTAATTCATTTATGGCACCTGTTCACTTCATTATATTCTATTGTGCAGATCAATATCATCATATCATCCAGATCAATAGATTTGGTTAGTTGTTTTGTTTTACGGCATATCAACCATTTTCAGGTTATTTAATGCCGAATCCAGTGATTTTGAAGAAAAAGTTTTTAATAGAATACTTTTCTTTTTCAAGTCGGTTTCTATTTAACCCATAGTTGGGACCCTAACAGGTACTACCATTCCGGGTCAGAGTTCATCTCGGAGCAATGGACATTTATAGGGTGGCTCCACACTCCTCAAAGCCCGCAAGCTGAGGCCTCATCATCGGATATAGTTTAAGGTCATATCCAGGACCCCAGCTCAATAGAGTGGACGACTACCCTTCAACCACAAGAAAGTTATTTTTTTAAGGGCATGGACTTCACGGATCTACACACATACTTGAGCAATATAGCTATTAATATTTAATAAACTGGACAAAAGATAAACTAACTCACATTGGTCAACAAAATAATGGTAATGTTCTTAGCAATACACGTGTAGTATTATACTGATAGACACTATGTAATATATTCGTTCATTTTTGACAGACTATGGATACCCACTGTTAGGATGCCTTCTCGTGAAATTTTTGTTGCAAGAGTTACGCAACCCCCAACTCCGGAGTAGACATTGTTAAATGCCAGTGGCAAGTGGAGATTCAGGACAACTGGAAATAATGCCGATATAAACGGGGAGCACATACAACACCTAGAATTTTTTTTTTACATGGGGGTCACCACTTATCAAGGCCCGAACGCCACTCAGGGATAAGGGTTATTGCGTGTACAGTAATCAATGCGATAGTATTGTAGTAATCATTAGTATTGGGGGTTTTGATAGAGTGTCTTACTTAAGGGGGCGGTTTGTCAGGAATTTGTTTATGTTGGACTTGAAGATGTCCAAGTTGTAATCAGGTGGGAAACAGGCAAGCGGCAGAGAGTGCCACTGGCGTGCAGTTCTAGGAAAGAATTCCCAAATAGTAACGCATCTTGTACTCGTTGCTGAACTTCGGTGATATATGAGAAGCTGTGTGTCTACGTGATTATGCCGGATATAGATACTATGTAAAATACTCGTGACATATGTGTATAATCAGCGTTTCTTTCGTCCGCTAAATTTCTGCTACGTTTACCAGATCGATCGTCCGTTTCTACTGAAAACCTCTGATCTTGATTCCATTCCTGTTGTCGTTCTTAAATCACTGTGACCTTAAAGTTTCTTCGATCATCTCGCAATTATTCCATCTCTGTTAGTTGCAGTCTTGTTTCCCTTCTTGTTAGAAAAAGTTATCGCTTGTCTCTATCTTGCCACATGCTGGTGATCTGTATGACCCAACTATCGCTATGTGGATCTCCTCTCTTTTATCAGCTTAGAGTTTGAAAGGTTGGTTGGTTTACGGCAAGCTTGTTCACCTTCTGGAAAATCTTTGCCTGTTTCAGCGATGTTTTAACAGTCGTAACTAAGTGGATCTTTCGATTTATAAATAATATGAGCGATTTATAAATATATATATATATATATATATATATATATCTACGGCACAAGTTAAGTTATGTTAAGCAACGTGGTACCTGGTCAGTATCAGATGGGTGACCATTTGGGAAGAATAGGCACTGTACCGCGCTGGGTCGTAGAAATTTCAAGGTTGGTGTCTGGAGGCGCATTAATTCACTGGGAGAGATGCACACCCAGTATTCGTTAAAAGATGCATCTAGGAGAAGGAAACATGTAAAAACCTGCAGTCTATTGTATACTCTGTCCTGTGGCAGTTATCTGCACCGACGGAGGTTAGCAGTAATATAAAAAAGTGTGAATGGTCTACACAAAGCCTCCACCACTATAAAAAAATCATCTGCGTGGATTTCCAAGCAACTTAGTTGTGGTGCGGAAACTCATACGTCGAAATTGACGGGAAAGTGCACACACACACACACACACACACACACACACACACACATATATATATATATATATATATATATATATATATATATATATATATTGTTTTGGAAGATTTTAGCCTTTAAAACTATAAAAAAAACTTCTTCAATTTTTATATTTTTTTATCATTTGTGGGGAAAACTATTTCGTCAGTAAGTCATTTAATCACCTGCAATCGCTGCATCAAGTTGCTTTCTTGAATTCGAAATAGTCCATATGTTATTTCAGAGACCATCGGTTGTCTACCATGAAACAAAAGAGTATATTAAATCATGGCTCACCAGCAGTGTTTATCAAACATCACCTCCCTTAATCACAAGAACCAAAAAAATGTTCCGAATATTGGATTCTAGCTTCTTGCTCCAGATTAATTTAAAAAAATAGCTTCCTTACCTGTGACACTAGTCTTATCTCCAAATTAAAAATAGTAACGACGAGTTGCATGCAATAAGTAATGCCCCTGGCCCACTTCTAGTTGTCTGATCTAGCTGAAATTTTGCATG
>NC_136513.1:21482500-21487500 GCF_053919585.1 Euprymna scolopes | reverse complement strand
CTACCAGAGACACATGCGATCACACCGGCGCCATTTTTAAACACGCTGCAGTTGGAAACAGTTTCACATACTCGGCCCCTAAATCAACAGAGATTAGAGCATCCCTGTAAAGAAAAAATAAACGTAGCATGCGGCCGCAGCCGAGATTGAACTCACTACACGAGTTTTGTAGTGTAATTCAAATTTTGTCCGTAGCTGAATACTTGATGCTTCGCTAGGGCTATCAAGGGTATTTTTTATTGAGACGCCATCACTAGATATTTTGCCTACCACGGCGCATCTACCCTCGAGAGAAGAATAGACCGTGCCAGTTTTCCAACCTGGTAGTTTACCTCGCAGTACATACAGTACATCGCCTTCACAAATTGTCACCCATCTGGTACTGGCCGGGCTCGACGTTGCTTAACTTCGCTGATCTGGCAAGAACCAGTGTGTCAACGTGATTGTGCCGTATATGAGCATCACTGTAATGATCCGATCCCTGTTGATTTTGTGATGGGGTGTTAGCTCATATGCGTAGTTCGTCATATAATGACTAGATCACTCTGACTGACGTTAAAAGCATTTAAAAAAATAAATGTTTTAATTTCAACTGCGTCGTTCGCGGTTGTCGGTAGGCAAATGGTTCAAGTCCTTGCTAATGAAGCCAGACATGACTTCTGTTGCCAGGTTTCGAATCTCTCGACTGGCGTTAATCGTGACACCCTGCGCTGATGATTCCCGAAAGGATGAAACAGTAGTGTCCGTAGATATTTAATTATTATAGTAAATAATTATTCTAGCTTTTTTTTTTTTACTTTTGAAATCAACACTATGTATATTGCGTATCAATAGAGCATTTTCTTTATAATAACAAATATGAAATCTGCATGGATTAAAATATCATATTTAAGCGTACTTTGAAACTGAGCAACGCCGTGCAGTCTGCTAGTGCGTATCCAATTGTGTTTCGAACACTTTTACAGGAAAATCCAATGTACGTGATTAGACAGCAAGTAAGACCTAAGTAGACGGTTGGGTACTCAGAAATATGATCGTCGACAACATGGAAATAAAATTTTTGATGACAGATTAGCGCTACCGTAAAAAGACTATACGACGCTGTTTCCTTTTTGGTGTAGAAGCCGATATAATGAGAAGAAATCATCTTAACAGGTACTCAAGTGTGACTAGTATCCATAAACGGCTGTAAGTGTCGTAAGTGCTGTATGCCAAATGTGCCAATCAATAGATCCTTTCCCAGTTAGATGTCAAAGAGGACAGTTGTGGATGAGTGTTTGAATTTTTACGTTATCCGCGGATCAACACACGTTGTCTGGAGTTTCAGTCAAAAGGGAGAAGACAGAGAATAGGAAATAACTCCAACTCGATTGTTTTTTTGTAGCAACAACATTTACTTCCTCATTCTCTTTTTTCCGTTGTGACATCCCTCGAGCGAACGTCATCCACGTTTCTCCCGAGATCACTCTCTTTCTCCTATCTACCTTTTGGTTTTGGATATGACCATAAACTATATCTAATAGTGAGCACCCAGCTTCCGGGCTTTGGGGAGTGTGGAGCCATTCCCTTATTGCCATTGCTACCAGGTCCGCTCTGACCCGGATGGGTATTTCCTGTTAGGGTCCCAACTATGGGTTAAATAAAAACTGATTTGAAAAAAATATATATACTATTAAAATATTTTTCTTCCAAGTCACTGGATTTGGCATTAAATAACCAAAAAAGGGCGGATATGCCGTACCCGCCAACCAACCTCTCTACCTCTGACGTCATTTCGCATTCATTTCCACCCTCGAATCCGCGATATGTTACAGAAGTATCGAGACAGCGGTTAATATTCCCTTGCTTACAGATTACGTAGTGGCAGTGGTTGTGACCCGTTGGGTCACAAGTAGCATGTTTAATCGTTTATATTTACATATGTAATCCTAGTTCGTATACGATCCTTCTGTGGATCCAATTTTTGAAACATTGGAAAAAATTACGTTTCCAAATTTTTTAGATGAGGATTGGTTATTCGTATTATTTGGATTCTTCGGACTACTGTTCTCATTTGTCGTGTCATTGTCATAACGTTTCGGTCGCTGTAACCTCCAACCTTCTTCAAGCGTATCTTGTTGAACTTGGGAATACGAACCCGTGGCGCATGGGTAATAGAACTTGGAAAAAAAATCAATAGTAAAAGTGATATTCTCCTGAAGGATGAAGGCTCAATATTCAGAGTGGATGACCTAAAAATATAATTGCCAATAACTAAGGACCTATATCGAGTCATGGCTGACGGAACGAGAGCATGTTACTCCCGTGAACTAAATAAAAGGGTCCGTTCGAAATTTCCTCCAGATTCCCGAGTTCGACGGGATACCCCTGAAGAATGCAATGACAAGAACGTTGCGAAAATGACACTCGACATAATGGCAGTAGTCTGAGGAATCTAATAATACGATAGAAATAAAACTTTGATGGCAGATTAACGCTAGCGCCACAAAGATTATATAAGGCTAGGCGTTTTCTTTTTGATGTAGAAGACGCTATAACAAGAATTCATATAAGCAGGTATTCCAATGAGGAAAGTGTCCATTTGCGTAAGTACTATATGCCAGATGTGCCAGCCAATAAATCCTGATTCAGTTAAATGTCGAAGAGGACAGTTGTGGATAAGCAGCGCTTGAAACGTCGGGATAACCATGAAAGCGGTCAATATCTCCTCGCTTATAGATTACGTAGTGGCAGTGCTTGTGACCCAACGAGTCACGAGTGTCATGCGTAATCCTTTATATTTGCATACGTAATCCTAGTTCGTATTGTAAAAGTGTCTGTTTTAATGCATGCTAGCCTGGGTGCCCGGCGTTGCCCGGGTGTTTGGAGATGTGTGTTGAGCAAAAAAATAAATAAATAAGTAACGACCTTTGCTCTCTTAAACTTGATTTCATCTGTCAACGAGCTTACAAATGCCTCGCTTTTAAAATTCTTTAGTTTTTGATGTGAAATATGAATCAAACTTATGTTCAATTACTTCTTTTGATGTTAATTTAACATCATCGAAATGGTTTTGTAATCCTCGAAATCTATACTATAAAGCTGAATGTGTGTGTGTATGTGTGGGTGTGTGTGTGGTCACGAATAGGCTCCTATATGGTTGACTATTTTAAAAAACTGATTACATATAATATTAGAAGATGTATCGAGACACAGGAATGGGTATGTTTGGTCCTGCAGAACGGTGGTTCATTAAAATTGTGGGGTCTGCGTTCGCGCCTGGTCCACAAAATATGGAAATAAAAAATTTAAAAATTAAAAAAAAAACGTTTACAAGTGTTTTTGATATAGATGTATATAATAATACTTTGATAGGTATGTTTTAATTTAAATAGGGGGTATAATAAAATTGTGGGGTCTGCGTTCGCGCCTGGCCTCCATAGAATGCAAATAGGCACAAACTTTAATAAAGACTTTTCATATCTATCTGCGTAAGTATACTTTGATAATTATGTTTCAGTTTGAAGAAATATGGTATAATAAAATTATGGGGTGTTCGTTCGCGCCTGACATCCATAGAATGGAAATATGTCACAAAGTTTAACAAGGTTTTTTAATATAGATCCACAGAATATTGTGATAAGTGTTTCAGTGTGAACAGGTATGGTATGATAAATAATGGGGTTTATCTATTTTATTTTTATTTTCATCATGTTTTGCTTTGGTTTTTATACCCCGAATTCGCAGCTATCTCTTTACAACCCTTCCTTTTCATAACCTATCATACTTTAATAAATCAGTCCATTTTCTGTAGGCTGTTTTTTAACCCAGTCAACGGCAGGTACGTTTGCTAGTAAGTAATAATCCAAGGGGGCTAGGTTAGGAGAATATGCAGGATGGGTCAAGATTTCTGAACGAAATTCTTCTATGAGATCTTTGTGCCGAATAATGACAAGCATTATCGTGATGGAAGATGAGGTATTTTATGTTGACTAATAAACGTTTTTTTCGGGTCAGCAGGAGTTAGAATGTTGCAGAAAATATGAATGATGCTTTAATAAATCTGAAAGAAAAAGTTATAAATTAACCATGGTGATACGTCTAAATCACAACAATATAAGCATTTATTGTGTGGGGGCTAGCTCGGCTGACAGTATCCTGTACCTTTATAAGGCTACCATTCGCCCATGCATGGAATATTGTTGCCACATCTGGGCTGGTGCATCTACCATTAGTCTCTCCCTCTTAAATAAAGTCCAAAAAAGAGTTGTCAATCTAATCGGTCCCACTTTATCAACTAAGCTCCAGCCCCTGTCTCATCGCAGCAATGCTGCATCACTGAGCCTGTTTTACAAATATTTTAATGATATCTGTTCTGATGAACTTGTTTCACTAGTACTCCCCTCGACATACATATCGCCAACAAACCCGCTTACCAATAAGATATCACCCCTTCACTGTCGTTGTCCCTAAATGCTATAAAGTTATCTATTCTAATAGTTTCTTCCCTCGAACAGCTAGACTTTGGAATTTCCTTCCTGCTGCCTGTTTCCCTGGCTGTACTGATATGCAGAAGTTTAAATGTAACATAAACAAATATCTTGTTAATCTTTCCTAGACGTGGCCCCAAATAGTAGCCCATTACGTCCAAGTGGCGATATGCCTCGAAAGGGCTGAACATGAGTATATATAAAAAAAAAATGCCGAAAAATAAATTACAATAGTTTTAAATGCCCCTTCTACAAACGGGCGAAAACATTTACACACACGCGCGCGCGCGCGATACACACACACTCACACACAAGCAAACACACCTATATATAATTACTAAATTAAGTTAAAGAATAAGAACGGATTCTTTATATAAAGACTCATCAATATATAAGAAGCTCAAGGGGCGGAGCATAAATAAATTATCGGCAAAATAAAATAAATATAGGTATGCATTAACGTACGAGTATTTGTCCGTTCAAAAAAAGAAAAACACCGATGGGAAGTGAAGTTATATATGTTTTTTTATA
>NC_136513.1:21410000-21480000 GCF_053919585.1 Euprymna scolopes | reverse complement strand
TATACATGTAATCAGTTTTGCACGCACACACATACATACATATATATGTGTATTATATATACATGTAATCAGTTTTGCAATCACACACATGCATACATATGTATATATATATATATATATATATATATATATATATATATATATATATATATATATATATATGAGTGTATTTGTGTGTAATTCTTAGTGCGAAAATGATATTCGTTTATAGAAGAGTGCATCATATGCATTTCTCAATCCTAATCTTAATTAAGAATGTAGTTGATAGATAAATGTACATTCACACACGTTTTACACACACACACACACACATATATATATGTGTGTGGGGGGTGCATGTGTGTGTGTATAGGTTTGTGTATAGGTGCGGTGCGTGCAGTGTTTGGCCATGTTAAATAATTTAAAAGGTCACAGATATGTGATTGGCTATTTCTTTTCTTTCTTTATATAATAACATAGAAGCGATGACTGACGCTTGGGCGGCCGACATTCAATCCTGGCTTGAGGTAGTTGCTGATCTAGCCGCACTGATGAGCTGTGATTCAGCGAAACAGTACCGTGTGTGGATGATTATATATATATATATACATATGTGTGTGTATGTGTGTGTGTCTTGTATTGCTGCGCTTTCCTGGATCCTTATCCAATGAAACTCCATTGTTTATCAAATAGTTCCCAATAACAAGTAAAACAAGTGTTGAAAGGAATAATGAGGAGACTCGGAAAACAGTGAAATGAATAACATTCTAAACAGAAATACAGACAAGTTTGTAGAGTGAGAACTCCCCTCAACTGAAGAATAAGTAATGTTACGACTCTCATCCCCTGAGTCTTCGGTCCACACTGACTGGAAAGCAGAACCTGCTTACCGTAAATGACATCAGGAATAGTCCATCGTCAGAGTTCTACCCCAACATTTATATTAATATTAATGGCTACACATGTGCATACATATTTAAACTGTGATTTATTTCGAAATAAAATTGCAATACATATATATATATATATATATATATATATATATATATATATATATACTAGTAGTTCAGCCCGGATTTACTCAGGCCCTATGTACTACTTATAACTTATTGTGCACATGTATATATATATATTAAAAAAGTTGACTCGTGTCCAGGTAACCTACATCTAAAATTCCAAGTGTTTAGATCCAAAATTGACGGAAGAGTTTGGTAGATTCTGCAAAGGTCAATTTTTTAAACTTTGCTCTCTTGGCAGCCAAATTTTCGTCCAAAAACTGATTAAAAAACTTGCTGTATGTCTGAATACCCTTTATGTAATATTTCAAATGTTTAGACACAAAATTGACTTAATGGATTGCTAGAAACCTCAAAGGTCAAAACCTTTGAACTTTGACCCCCTGACAGCCAAATTGTCGACCAAAAACCGATTCGAAAGCTTGTCTTATGTATGAATGCACTTTATGTACGCTTTCAAATGTTTAGGCCAAAAATTGGCTGAGTAATTTGGTAGAAACCGCAGATGGCATTTTTTTTTACCTTAGACTCCAATGTTTGCCGCTTAACATTTGCTGTTTTGTTTTGGACTGAAATCAAATTAAAAAGTTTGATTCATGTCCAAGTAACCTACATCTAAAATTTCAAGTGTTTAGACCCAAAATTAGCGGAGGAGTTTGGTAAGGCTTTCATAGGAAAAATCGTTGAACTTTGACCCCTTGACAGCCAAATTTCTGTCCAAAAACCGCTTTAAAAATGTTTCCACACTCTCAGTAGCCTTTATGTTAAATCTCGAGTCTGTAGACTGAAAATTGACAGAGTAGTTTGGTAGGGAAATTCATAAATATCTGATTGAATACTCATATTCGTTGTTTATATATACCATCAAATGTGAAACTATATGTAAGTTATTTTCTTTGAAATTTTAAATACGTACAAAACAAATCAGGAAATAATTTAAAAAAAAAAAAACATAATTGCGCGTACGCTTACCTCTTTTCGCCTCAAATCAGCCTGTATTTTTATATACTCTTAACATATAATTTTATTTTTTTATTTTTAAAATAAAGGGTCTTTTAAATAAATACTTTGTACAGAATATGCGCCTTTTAAAATAATGAAAACGCAAACAAAACAAAAAACATGGCTCGTCGAATTAAGAATTACTTATTTTTACAAAAAAAAAAACAAACTTTTCCATAAAAATACATGTAAAAGATATTTGTATTTTCTGGAGACTTCCGTGATCTGTTTCGTGCAATCGATGGAATTGATTGTTACAATATTACTGGACCGACTCCATTACCGTTTTTGTTTCCAGTCGTCTCATCGTACGCAGTAAACCATTACTGCTAAGAAAAAATTCCGATAACTATTTTAAATAGGGTTACATATTGGGAGACATATATTGAGTACCTGTAATACATGGATCATACTACCCGAATAACGATAATAATGAGGAAGACACTTATATCAGACTGGGATGCTTCTTGAGGACTTCATATTATTAATACGGACTGCCCGATATGACCAAACAGTTCTTATACACATATAGAGAGGAGGACATACTTCACTTATGATGATGGGGAGGACACATAATACTTGGAAGGGTAACACAAAGTTCGTTACAAGATGACGATTTTTTTTTTTTTTACACAGTGGTCACCACTTATCAAGGCCCGGAAGCCACTCAGTGATAAGGGTTATTGCAAGTACAGTACGTTAGTGTGGAGATTTGATGAAGTGTTTACTTAAGGGGGCGGTTCATTAGGAATTTGTTGTCGTTGGACCTGAAGACATCCAGGTTGTAGTCAGGTGGGAAGCAGTCAGACGGAACAGAGTTCCACAGGCGTGCAGTTCTAAGAAAGAAGCTTTGTTCATGGAATCCACGTTTTGATTTCGGCACAGATATAGAGTGGGGGAAATTTTTCACAGTGGATTCAGCTAGACGGGTGTTTTTCGTGAAAGATTGGCGAGGGGGGACCAGAGATTGGAGTTCAGACGAGCACCTACCATGGAAATAACGATAAAACAAGGATAGGCTCGCAACGTCTCTTCTGTGGGTGAGAGGTTGCAGGGTAGAGAACAGGGCATCCCCCACTAAGCCACGAAGTCTATTTTGTACTCTGTCAAGGCAGGATATACTGTTTTTAGCAGCTCCTGCCCAGATATGGCAGCAGTATTCCATCCTTGGGCGCACTTGGCTTTTATATAGATAGAGAACTGCATCAGTAGTGAAATATCTTCTGGAGCGGTAGAAGGATCCCACCATCTTTCCAGCGACCTTGGCAACAGACTTGATGTACGTGTTCCATTTCAGATCAGGAGTAAAGGACAAACTCAAAAGCTTGTCAAAACACGGTGCTTCTCCCAGACGAGAGCCATCCATTTCAATTGATGCCAGATGGGGATCAAAGCGTTGATAATGTAAAGATAGGAGTTTGGTTTTAGATGCATTAAAGGTAACCAGCCATGACTTCCCCCACTGAACCACGTGCTCGAGATCAGAGGAGAGAGAATCAGAGAGAACTTTGTCATTTACAGCCTTTGATGTGTTGCCGTAGATAGTCGTGTCATCAGCATAGATGTCAACGAATGATTTAAGTATGTGTTTAGGGAGGTCATTGATGCAGATCAGGAAGAGAGTTGGGCCCAGGATTGACCCTTGAGGGACTCCAGCATTAATACTGCAGGGCTCTGATTTTTGTCCATCGACCACTACTCTTATGAGCCTATCGGAGTGAAATGATTTAATGATTGAGAAAACATTTCCAGTTATACCGTAGCTGGAAATCTTGTGAAGTAGGCCCTTATGCCATACCTTATCGAAGGCCTTTGATATGTCAAGAGCAATTGACCTAGAAAGGAAGCCTTTGTCAAGAGATTCACTAATCCTATGAGATATTACCGTTAGCACATCTGCGGTAGATCTTGCAGAACGGAAACCATATTGTGTGTCACTAAGAAGATTGTTTCTGCTGAGTTGGTTGATAATTTCTCTATTTAATATGGATTCAAGCAACTTACTCATAACACACAGGAGGCTTATTGGTCTGCACTGAGAGGGAGATGACTTATCATCTGAATTCTGAAAGACAGGGCATACTGATGAGGTTTTCCAGGGAGACGGAAAGCACTTCTTCTTTAAAGCAACGCTTAAACAGTTTCGTAAGTATGGGAGCAAGTTCTGGTTGAAGCTTTTTAAATACTATAATTGGGATGCCGTCATGGCCAGTTGTTTTACTGGAATCAAGGTTCTTGATTAGCTTGGCAACCTCATGCACAGATATTTGTATGTTACCTAGCGTGTTCTGTGTTATAGGAGGAAATATGGGGAGTTGATGGCCTTCGTCGCATAGGGTATAATTAGCTGCAAAGTTCTTGGCAAATAGTTTGGCCTTGTCTGATGCTGACGAGATGACCTCTTGTCCATTGATAATGGTTGGGATAGAACGCACAATTCTGTTCAGGATCCTATTTGTTATTTGCCAAAACTGGTGGGAACGAAGCCGCTGATCAGCTACTTTGGATTTAACAGACTGGGCATATAGCTCTCTTGCATTTTTTATTACTCTTTTACAGTGGTTGCTGGCGTTCCTGAAAGCAGCTTTAGTCTCGGTGCATCTATTACGTTGGTAGTTATGGAAAAAGTGATTTCTGTGCGCGATAGCAGCAGCACATTCTGGGGAGAACCATGGCTGGCTGTTAGGTTTTTGTTGGAATTTTTAGATGGTATGGATTGATCTATGCCTACAATTAACCATTCGGTCAGATCTGATACTATAGAGGACACATCCTTTTTAAACATGGAAGCAGAGATAAATCAGATATGAATGTACGGAAGCTGTCCTAGTCAGCCATAGAGTATCTGTATACAGTACGGTAGAGGGGTACGTCTGGGGACTTATTATATTTCATTTTTATCTTAACTGGTACGACGGACTGGTCGGAGGATCCTAGAGGAGAATGAACGGAACATGAACATAGCTCAGGGGAAGTTGAGAGAAAAAGTTCCAGGAGGCTTGCATATTGACCAGTAGTATCGGGCACACGGGTGGGTTCGCGAACAATCTGAGTGAGGTCATAAGCAATGGCAAAATCATGACAAAACCTCCCCTCGTCGTCTGTATTATTTGAATGGGTCAGCCATTCCATGTTATGGACGTTGAAGTCACCAGAGATGTGGATGTTAGCCGAGGGATGTGCAGCCAGGATGTGGTCTATTTTCTCAGATATACTCTGAAAGATAGTAACTCCGCTGTTATGGGGCCGATAGAGTGCAAATATAAATGCAGTGGTGTAAGCAAGTGCAACCTGGAAGCACATATAGGGTAAATTAGGATCTTCTCTAGAGATATCCCTGCCACACGGGAAGTCATCTTTAATGTAGGCGCATATTCCGTGCCCATGGCGATCTTGGGGGTCAGATTTAGCTGTTAAGTTAGAGTATCCTTTAATTATGAACTCATCTAGGGAAGTGGTTGGCCCTATTCCAGTTTCACTTAGAAAAAATATGTCCAGTTTCGTCTCCTGTGATTGGGTTTCAACATCTGGAAGGTTAGAACGTAGACCCCTGATGTTGGAGAAGGAGACCTGGTAGTAGGGGTCTACGTTGGAAGATGGGGTTCTAGGTTTATTCGAGTTTTTTTTCTGGAGATAATTCATATTGAGGTTTTGGGATTTGTGGAACAGGTCGGCATACTTCGTTAGAGCAGTACAGAGAGGGAAAGTAAGAGAGAAAAAGACTGAAAAATTTTTTTGGTAGCACATGAAAAGGTAAAGCCGTAACAATTACCCACTAGTATGGCATCGAGAGGCCCCACCAGAGAATACTGCATGGTCCAGAACTCATTCACCAAATGGCAATACAGCAGTTCCAGTACTTTGCGCCTGCTGATAGGACAGCCTCCTTAGTGGTTAATCCAAGGTTCGGGTCCCTGACTATCAGGCGGATAACGTCAGCCCAGACAAAATGTTTACCTCCACCACCCTAACTAGTGACATGGCCACAAGGATAGACATAGACATAGAAAATTTCCGACATCTCAGACTACTGTTTAACAAGTACTACCGACCTTTAAAGCAGCTTTTTCTTCACACTTGGTCAGAAAAATCACACATTTGAATGAGGACTGAGGGACAAAAAAGGAGAAGCGAGAGTTACTGGAGCTGCCGATAACACATCCACTGTATTATCTACTCTCCATAAAAACACATTTATCTTTTCTGGTTGTGAGTAATGACGACTCGAGACAACAGTTACAACATAGTTCGTGTCTTTATTCTTCAATCAACCGATCGGTGACGTCAGGAATTCCAGCCTTTTCAACTACATGTTTACTCTTCTACCTTTCGCCTTTAAGAAGCTCCCACTCTCCAACTCTCCGTGTGTGATCTGCTCTGATTACTTCATCCTCATCAACTCTTGACTCTGAACTGACTGACTCTAACTCCGAACTCACAGAATTCTATATTCAGAAATCTCCTTTGTTTATGACGTCAGAAGTGTGGGTTTTCAAACGTGACTAATTTTCACGTGGCTTTACATATGTTTGTCCAAACACACTTTTGGCAAACAAAAGAATCCTCAATTTAATCCTAACCTATTTTTAAACAATATATTTTAACTCGCATTGTGCATTCATTTAACTGACATATTTAATATCAAGATTTCTAAAAGAATGGACAATCGACTCTTTTTCCGACATAAACAATATTTAAGTATTTCTAGTAGAATTAACAATGGACTTAATTTCTTACATTCCATTTTCCATAATTATCTTTAACACTTGCCTACAGGGTTCGATTCTAGCCTCATCCTAATATCATTTTCACTTATCTAGTATGTCTTGTTACTTACATGAGAAGAGACAGCCCTTTCATGTAACTACTAGTCTGAACATAAATCCTCATTATTCATTAGAAAACGTATTCAATAGATTAAGAATGTGCTTCTCTTTTGAAGTGTGAGTACATTTTTACTTTAATGGCAACTCAATGACGACTTTTAAAGGCTTCCGGGCCTGATGAAAACGAATACTACATTCAAACTTGGTGCAAACAAGTACTTTTCTTGATATGGAGACACTTTTCCATGTATTGCTTAATGAATGCCAGTGGCGGTCGACATTCTTTACGTGGGGAGGGGGGATTATTTTGTAATACGCATGCGCATAGGTATTTCTTTCATTGAGAAAAACATGTCCGCAAGTGAAAACATAATAGATTACATTGGATAAAGCTCTCAATATAATGAAAACTACTTGCTTGTCCAAAATTTAAATGGGACATTCATTTTCAGCATACTCGAAAACCGTTAAACGTCATTTTAACAGTAAATGTTAAGGTGCCGTTTAAGTAAACACAGGTATTGACGTGTTTAAAGGAATTTGCTCTTCAAGCGAATCCAAAATTTGTTCGGCAAATATTGTCCTTGTCACTATCTTGTTCAACAGTATATGTCCGGTCTTTGAAATTTTCTAGATAGTGCTGGGAGTAATTTGAATTCTTTGATTTATTTGCTTATCTTTAGAAGTAATGAAAACAATGTCTAATGAAGCACTAACTAATGAAAATAACTTTTTCTATGAAGGAATAAACCTTTTTCGAATGTAATGGTGCAGAAAAGGCGGCGTCAAATCAAAATAGTAAACCTTTAAACAAATTTCCAAGCTTTCTGACTACTTTTACCGTTGCTACGTTATCTTTGGCACTATATCATTTTATAAAACTCTAAATATTTAAATACATAGTTATCTTTGGTACTATATCATTTTATAAAACTCTAAATATTTAAATACATAGTTATCTTTGGTACTATATCATTTTATAAAACTCTAAATATTTAAATACATAGTTATCTTTGGTACTATATCATTTTATAAAACTCTAAATATTTAAATACATAGTTATCTTTGGTACTATATCATTTTATAAAACTCTAAATATTTAAATACATAGTTATCTTTGGTACTATATCATTTTATAAAACTCTAAATATTTAAATACATAGTTATCTTTGGTACTATATCATTTTATAAAACTCTAAATATTTAAATACATAGTTATCTTTGGTACTATATCATTTTATAAAACTCTAAATATTTAAATACATAGTTATCTTTGGTACTATATCATTTTATAAAACTCTAAATATTTAAATACATAGTTATCTTTGGTACTATATCATTTTATAAAACTCTAAATATTTAAATACATAGTTATCTTTGGTACTATATCATTTTATAAAACTCTAAATATTTAAATACATAGTTATCTTTGGTACTATATCATTTTATAAAACTCTAAATATTTAAATACATAGTTATCTTTGGTACTATATCATTTTATAAAACTCTAAATATTTAAATACATAGTTATCTTTGGTACTATATCATTTTATAAAACTCTAAATATTTAAATACATAATTATCTTTGGTACTATATCATTTTATAAAACTCTAAATATTTAAATACATAGTTATCTTTGGTACTATATCATTTTATAAAACTCTAAATATTTAAATACATAGTTATCTTTGGTACTATATCATTTTATAAAACTCTAAATATTTAAATACATAGTTATCTTTGGTACTATATCATTTTATAAAACTCTAAATATTTAAATACATAGTTATCTTTGGTACTATATCATTTTATAAAACTCTAAATATTTAAATACATAGTTGTATTTTTTCTCTAACCGCCATAAAACACACACATGTTAGATGTGCAAATATTTTCCTAAACGTAAAAATATACTTGTGGGAGACGATCTATCGATTTTAGCTTGACTTGTGATTTGAAATCAATAAATATTTATTATTTTATCATTATTTCCAGCTATGGAAGGTTTAGCTTTAAACAAAATCAAATAAAAAACACAATTAAAAGAATCGATCGGAAAATCAGTACAAATTTATCCGATTCCGATACCCTCAAATATTCCGATTAATCGTCACAAACACTAATATATATATATATATATATATATATATATATATACTCATCCACATACAGTACCGTTTCGCTGTATCATAGCTCATCAGCGTGGCTATACAGGCAACTACCTCAAGCCAGAATCGAAACCTGACCGCCTCTATAACAGTCAAGACTTCTAACCATTTCGCTAATTGGCGGCTGCCGTGCGAACGACACAATCGCGTTGACAGATTGGTTCTCGCCAGATCACCAAAGTTAAGCAACGTTGAGCCTGGCCAGTATTAGGCGCTGTGCGTACTGTGCTGAGTCGTAGAAATTTCTAGGTAGGTGTCTGGGAGCGGATTTATTCACTGGAAGAGATGCACCAGTCATCGTTAAGACATGTATCTAGGAAAAGGAAACTCTGATGTAAAAATCTGCGGTTTACTGTATACTCTGTCTTGTAGTAGTCATCTGCACCGACAAAGTTTAGAAGTAATACCAAAAAGTGTGGTTGGTTCTACACAAGGCCTTCACCATTATGAACAAATGATGTGTGGATTTTCGAGCAACTTAGTTGTTGTGGCGTAAACTCATACGTTGAAATCGACGAGAGAGTGCATTATATATCATACACAAGCGTACACGTACACATAGGCATATATTTGTGTGTGTATATATATATATATATATATAGCTATATGTATGTGTACGTTTCCATGTGATATATGTGTGTGTGTGTGTGTGTGTGTGTGTGTGTGTGTGTGTGTGTGTGTGTGTGTGTGTGTGTGTGTGTACATATGTGCACAGATATATAGTCATGAACACTCTGGTATAGAAAGATGTATTAATTTTCTTTAATATATATGTATATATATATATATATATATATATATATATATATATATGTGGCATACGGGAATTGTCACCTACTACACTGATGATTGCTTAAGCATGAAACACTAGTGCCTGCATGTATAAAGAACAATTATAATTATTATGCCCCTTTAAGATACTTAAGGATGGGCACTGTCTTATCATTGTTTGATTATAATATAGAGGAAGAGAGATATAGACAGATATATCAATAGATAGATAGATAGATAGATAGATAGATAGATAGATAGATAGATAGATAGATAGATAGATAGATAGATATGGTTTTCTGTGATAAGGATAGATAGGTAGGTAAAATCGCCTTTTGTGTGTTGACAAGAATGAATGAGATCAATGTTCAGCTAAAAGTCTTTGCCCAAACATAACCTTCTAATGATGGAATCGGGGCAGAACTCTTAGCAGTTCAAACCCAACATGACTTGCGCGTTTGATATTCGTTTTATTTCTCAGATAAGAAAGTAAAAAAAATAATAATAAAGCGAAAACACTTTTTTGGCAACACAATAAAGTACATTTGTGCATTACTACATCAGTGACAAGGCCGTAGGCACTTATTTATGTCGCGGAGTGGATTGCTTCACCTGAACATGGCACAAGCGATTCGTCCGCTCTCATTGCTTCTTCTTCTTTTTTTTTTTTTTTAAATGGCGACCGTTATCATCTGCTATGCAACCAAATGCAGCTGGGCTGTCGAGTATCGAAAGTTCCCTTGTCATAAAAAATAAAAAATGAAAAATGAAAAACAATTGTAGAAAAGAAAAATGAAGGGTAGAGGGCTTAAAAACAATATTATCTTTTATGGTGGGGAAATCGAAAAAAGTAGATTTTATAGTTCGCATTTTTTCTGTTTTTTTGTTTTTTTCTCTCTCCTATCCTTGGGGAGAAACCTTCCGACGACGAAAAAATATATGCATGATATATAAATAATAATAATAATAATAATAATAATAATAATAATAATAATAATAATAATAATAATAATAATAAGTTGAAGATACGAAATAAGAAGGAAAAGACGTATAGGAAGAAACTGTACGCAAAAATGAAAAAGTTCAATAATAAAAGATATGGAAATAGAAAGCACAGCAGAAAAGGGAAACGAATAAGAAAGCACCGAAGAAGAAGAAGAAGAAGAAGAAGAAGAAGAAGAAGAAGAAGAAGAAGAAGAAGAAGAAGAAGATGAAGAAGAAGAAGAAGAACTACAACAACAACAACAACAACAACAAAATATAACAAGAAGATAAGGAAGAGGAGAAGAAAAAGAGCGATGAAAGAAGAAGAAGAAGAAGAAGAAGAAGAAGAAGAAGAAGAAATACCAAGAACAATAGGGGAAAGAAGATAAGGAGGAGAATTAGGAAGAAGAGTAATGAGAGGAAGAAAAGAAATAAAAAAGCATAAAAGAAGAATACAACAACAACAACAACAACAACAACAACAACAACAACAACAACAAAAGCAAATGAGAATAAAGAGAGACAAGAAATACAAAAGGGAAAAAATGATAGATGATGTTTTCCTTCAGATTTACGGTATTTCACAAGATCTATTTTTTCTTAGATGTTGACGATGTCGGCTAGGGTGCGGTGGTGCTCGTCACATGACCGCCAGGAACGGACAGAGGAATACGAATGCAATTTACGACTGTGGTCTTGAAATTTTCCTTACTTTATTATGCTTATGGTATTTATATATAATATACTTTATGTATAATATACTTTATATACAATATACTTTATATATATATATATATATATATATATATATATATATATATATATATATATGTGTGTGTGTGTGTGTGTGTGTGTGTGTGTGTGTGTGTGTGTGGTTGTTGTCTTAGAAAATACATTGTTGGGGGCATAATCGAAACAAGCGTGGGTCAGAAAGAAAAATCCAAAGACTAATAAAAAAGGCGATGTCATAGAAAAGAAAAACCGTTTTACTGGACGCTTGTCATTTTTTTTATTTCTATTTTGTATTACCCATCTCTCGCTTGGCACGTCGAAATATCGTAGACTTTTCCCTCCTTCAATATCATCAAGATTATTTCACGAGTACAAATATAACACATTTTTTTTAACACAGAAAGAAAAACGACCCTGATTTGAATTTCAGATTTATATGGGGCATTCTAACTAGGGGTGTTTTTGTGTGCCAACATGTTTATTCGCATTACATTGAAATTTCTGTGTTGATACAGTCGGGATTTTGCTGCTAGTCGGGTTTTAAAATTTAATAAAAAAAATATTAACTAATTAAATAAAAATATTAACTGAAACTTTACTCACGTATACACACGGGGCACACACGTTGTATGCAGTCTCCGTCGCAAGGAACATAATATAAGTAATAACTCGACTCACTTTTTCGTGTTGTAACATTTATTTCTGAGTACTTTCGCGAATAAAACGTGATCGTGCTTTTTTCTTTCTGACCTCTGTCCTCTCGAACGTCCTCCAACTCTCCAACGTGATCGTCTTCTCTGACAACAGTCCTCCCGAATGTGTTCTAAAACGTGTTCTCGAACGTGTCTTTTGCTCACGCTCATTTTATAGTATTTTTCTTTATCGTTACGGTTGTAAAGACGACACGAAGACAACACTTACAAAATTTAGATGAATTCTTTATTCCTCAAAAGGCCGATTGGTGATGTCAGGAATTCAAGCCTTTTCGAGTACATGGTCTACTCTTCCCCCTTCGCCTCTAAGGGGCTCCCACTCTCCAACTGACTCTATCACCGTGCGTGATCTGCTCTGATTATCTGGTCCTAATCACCTTCCTAACTTCGAATCCTCGATTTATATATTGAGAAATCTTCTTTGTTTATGACGTTAGAAGTGTGGTTCCCACCGTGACTTACTCTCACGTGGATTTACATATGCCCGTCTAAACACATTTTTGGCAAACAAAGAATTTTCAATTCTAATTGTTTAATATCTAACCTATTTGTAAACAATATTTTTTAACTCGCATTGTCCATTCTTTTAACTGACATTTAATATCCAGTTATTCTAAAAGAATGGACAATCGCGTTTTTTCCGACATAAATAATATTAAGCTATTTCTAAAAGAATTAACAATAGACTGCATTCCTAGGCTTTCGATTATCCACTTACCTACAGGGTTGGATTCTATCCTTTTCCAATCATTTTCACTTATCTAGTCTGTCTTTTTACTTCCATGAGAAGGGGACAGTTCTTTTATGTAACATCAAGGCATGGAGCCATTTAATGTAAGTTTTCACTATAGTATTGTACTTTTAGGAAGTAACCAACGTAAAGCGACTACTTGTTGACATAAAGAGCATACTTTCATTAGAGATACTTGCAAGTTTCACGTGTGCCCGTCACGTTGGTAATTGATTTATAAAAAAAGCAACGTCAACAAAATAGAACCAATAGCTTACATTTATTGACAATATTTTTTTTATTTCAGATATTTTGCAGACAGACCTCCAGCATTTTGTAAGGTGTTCCAACGGGATTTTTTTTTAATGAAAAGCGCTCCTGACAAGATGTGAAGCCACTTGATGTAAGAAGCTAACAAGAAAGAAAGATGGTTATCGCAAAGACTGGAGATGCCTACTGGCCTTAGTCTTGAAAAAGACCAAGACTATAAGTAGAATAAAAACAGAGAGCAGGAAGAGAGTTCCATAAGCCCGCAATTCCTGGGGGGAGGAGGTAAAGGGTATTCTGAATAGAAGGAACATATTTTTTCACTGTATTGAAGCATATATCCTTCGAGTGCATGGACAACAAAGTTTTAATGTTTCTTTTTGTCTTCTTTTAATTTAAAATCAATTTTATAATCTTTTTATTTTTTTTTTAGTTAATTATAGTTAATTTTAGTTAATTCATCGTGAGGCTAAAAAATACTAAATCCGACACATTGCTGCTAAAAACTCACTACTCCAAATCTCGACGTTCTGCTGTCAAAACTGAACTCTCGACCACGACGCACTACTGACAGCACTTCATACACTGATATCCAAATAAAAAAAATTCGACTGTCTCGGGGAAAAAAATCAGGCTTTTAATATCCAACCGGAAGCATTTAATTTGAACGTCATGTGACAACATTACAAGCATATAAAGAGAAAAGGCGGACGTTTTTTTTTTGTTTTTTTTTAATTTCTTCTTGTCTACAAGGAACTCTACAGACTGCACTCAAACAGGTTTGTACTAATTTTTAACCACACTTCGTAACGCTTTTTAATCAATGAGGTTTACCCGAAGAAAATAACTAAAAATAACATATCATTTAATCAAAACGTTTAACTTGGTTCATGGCTATCGCAACCAAAACAACAGATTGACATAAAGATTTTTGAGTTCCATGAAATGCATTTGAAGAAGCTCGGCGGTTATGTCGGCCGAAACTGTATAAAAATAAAATTCAAAATGAGAGTTTGAATAATGTATGGAGAATAAAAAGTGAACGTGTGGTTATTGTCATCAGTCACATAATTCTCGCTTCCCTTATTTTGTCTTTTAGTCCTCGCATTCCATGAGTGATATTTCGGACAAAGGGGGAAAATTGCAGTTTTCTATGTCGGAATCATTTATCCATCTAACATCTGTCTTTGAGTGTTTTTTGACAATAACTACGATCAAAAGTCGATCACGTGAGAGAAGTCACGCGTAGCAGGAGAATGAGGAAATACAGGGTGGAACGATAAAAGTGTCGCCCTAAAAAAGAAAACTACACTACAGCTTTATTTTAAAACTTTTATTGAAAAATCAATTCAGGTAACTTGACTATGTAGTAGAGCTAGCATCTATTCAATGTAGCTGTGCCTCAATCACTACATCGGTAGGGTCCGGAACAGGGAGCATGCCTTTTCCACAAGCGCCGGCGGGAGTTTGGCGAATACTCGGCGGAGGGCGGCGATCAGGCTGGCTTTGCTGTTGTGGGAAGTCATGTTTGTGAGGTTCTCGAAGTATTGCTAACCGAAGTAGTCCAGGGGATTCAGATCTGGTGGTGAGAGAAGGGTAGAAAGTCGCAGTACTCCTTCTGAAGCCAAACCTGGGCCTCTTTGGATTTTGGAGCAAAGTCCTGCTACCACATCCAGGGTCTTCCAGCGACCAGCTGATTGCACCCGGGGATCACCACCCTCTTCAGCAGATAGAGGTACACTTTGGTGTTGATTTTTAAGCTGACTTTTAGGATGTGAGGTGGCATTTAATAGCCCTCATTTGAAACCACACCAAGACACTAACCGTGATCGAAAACTTCTTTTTCATCGCTCTGTGCACGTCCCTGTTATTCGTAGTAATCCAGCAATAGATTTTGAGAGTGCTAGCAATGGTCCTGTTGTCATAACCTGAGTCGGAAGACAACATGAGTTGTATAGCGGCGCATCTCCAATCTCGCTCGTTGAACATAGTGTAAGATTCAGACATGATTGAAGGCTCGTATGGCTCTTTGAATTTGTACACAACTGCCAACTAGTAGATGGTCTGCAACAACAAATAAAAACGGTTTTCGTTAAATGGAAATGGAATCATGTTGTCATTTTTAGGGCGATAATTTTATCGTCTTACATTGTAAATGTGGTTGTTGCATGAAAAAGTGAGTTCGAGTTATTCTTTGTCTATGTTTTCTTTGCGACATAGACTGCATACAACGTGTGGGTCTTGTAAGTAAATTCGTCTAACGTTACAGACCTTCTAAGACCCTCAATCGCATTTACAGATTTTGATTTCATCTGTTATTATCTGAACACTTTCAGGTTTCAATAAACATTTATCAGGGTATAAACGGTTTATGCGCCAATCAGTAAGCCATCACGTGTGAATGCCGACTAGAAACTATCATCGAGTGTCTAAGATCTCAATGTACAGTGGTTTGTCAGGTTAACCTGGTATGAGGATAATTTTCCTACAAGTAAACTCGGACTAAATGTTCAAATTAACTTATTACTCAGCGTCCAAATAATATCTCCTCGGTATATCTAATTTATGTCCTCCCAGTAGTTTTATATAACTTGATTGCATCACGTAGACTAAATAACTAGCCAATCGCATTGAGGTGTTTCAAAACCACGTAATGTGTTTCATTACGGGACATCGCAAAAAAAAAACAACAAAATATCCACCCTTCGTCAAACTACTTCCCTACTCCCTCTATTTGATCAAATCAAAAATGAAACCCTTAAACTTTCTGGCCATGTCAAACGATTAACGGCTGGCCTGTCAAAGTTATGCTTTGAGAGTACGTTAGAAGGTAAAAGAGGCAGAGTAAAGCCAAGGAGAAGGTGGAGAGAAAATGGTTTTGATTGGACATCTGCCAACAGATGGGCGTCCATCAACCAACTTGCCTGGAGTAGAAAGAAATGGCGAGAAATAAGTCACGTGGGTTTGCAATCGGCACCAAGCGGAAAATGCGACTAATGATAGATAATCCATACTGGCTTTTATGAGGAATGGTGCTCCTTCTCCAAGTGGTATCACATCAAGCAACAATACGAAGATACTCAGCCAGACTAGATGAATTCTTGTCTTGGAATCCGGCAAAACCAAGACACCACAGGAAAGATATACTGCAAGATATTTTAAATCGTCAATTAGGGAGAGGAAAGTTATGTTCCAGCTTCTTATCAAACTCAGTGTTTGAATGGTAAAGAACTTTAATTGAATGGTAAAGAACTTTAATTGAATGGTAAAGAACTTTAATTGAATATGCGAATATCTATGTAGTGGAGCCCTTGATATCTGTGAAATTCGACTGAAGTATAATGAAACAAGAGAGGAATATATATATATATATATATATGTGTGTGTGTGTGTGTGTGTGTGTGTGTGTGTGTGTGTGTATCGTTATTAAAATTGCAAAATTATGAAATGATGAAAAAGAAATGAACCATATTCGGATGATATAAAATAAATAAGTCGATTAAAAGGTTGATTTAAAAAAAACACGAATTGTAATGAAACCTGAAGCGCTTTTCGTCAAACAAACTTTTCAAGGATATATGTATGAATGTTTTTCGTTTTTTCCTTTTTTTCTGTGGAAATACTTATACGAAAGGAATAACAACGATATATATATATATATATATATATATATATATATATATTTCAATATTATATATATATATATATATATATATATATATATATATATAATATTGAAAGTTGAAAACTCAGTCTAAATTACTTCCAAAGAACAACCAAAAAAAAAATAAAAATAAAAAATAAAAAGATAAAAAGATGAACCAAAACGACTATGGAACTTTCTTACACAGATTCAACCGAGAAACCAGAAAGACAATTAGAAAAATTGAAAAACTACAAAAAAAAAAGCTTATACAGCAAGAACACTCCGTGCTATTTAACAATACTTATCTGAACATAATATCCATAGGCGTGTATGTTACATGTCCTATAACAAGCATCAATATGAATTATATACCGCTGATTAAAAGTTTGAACGCTAAAACCTAATAATTCGAATCAAAGCATCGTCCTGCTCGGGCGTCGTGACAATCACATTTCAAACAATCTAGACAAGAATGTAATAAAGAAAGAAAAAAAACTATTGGAATAGTCCATTATAAACAAAGGGAAATAAGTTGTATTCTTATTAACGAATATAGATTTTTTTTTTACAAAGGAATCGCCATTATCGAGTCCCAGGGGCCACTCGAGGATAAGGGTTAAAGAGTGTGCAGTGGTCAAAAAGACAATATAATAGTAATCGTTAGAAGTGTAAATTAGGTAAATTGAATTACTTAAGGAGAACGGCTCATCAAGAACTTGTTTACATTGGACTTGAAGACGGCCATATTGTAGTCAGCTGGAAAACAGGTAAACGGAAGAGAGTTCCACAGGTGTGCAGTTCTTAGAAAGAAGCTTTATTCGTGGAATCTACGTTTAGGTTAAGGCACAGATAAAGAGGAGGGGGTATCGATAGTGTCTACAGCCAAACAAGTGTATCTCGTGAAAGCTTGGCAAAGGGGGGCCATAGATTGGAGCTCAGACGAGCACTTGCCATGAAAATAACGATAAAACAGAAACAGGCTCGCAACGTTCGTGGGAAAGAGGTTGCACGGAAGAGTAAAGGGCATCCACCACTAGGTTACGATGTCTATTCTGAACTCTGTCAAGGCAGGATTAGATTTCCTAGGAGCTCCTGTCCAGATGTGACAACAATGCTCCATCCAAGAGAGAGAGAGAAAGAGAGAGAGAGAGAGAGAGAGTGTGTGTTTTCTTTTTATTTTGCTTTTTTTCTCTTTTATATTTAACTTCCTTTGCAAACTTACTTTGTCTTGATTCGCACAATTTACTCCCGAACTTAACGGTTGACCCAACAGCTCACATTTCTTATACTATCTTTTTTTATATATATAGGGACTATTGGATACCTTAAATATTCAACGCGCATGTTTCTACATGTACATGCAACCGTGCATATATCATCGGACGAAAGAGGCTTTTTGTCGCGAATATCGACCCAAAAGAAAGCATAAATAAGCTGCTCGGTCCGCAAAAGAAAAAAAAAAGGTTACAATGTAGCATATGATGTCTCAGGTCGCTCAATGAAAAATGATCTGGCAGACAAGTTTACGACTAGCGAAGATAACGTCTAGTAAGTCGGAGATATAAATCTAAATAAAAGCTGAAGGAAAATGAGTTATCTAATGGAACCTTCAAAGAAGAAAACAAAATGGACTCAAATGTATTAAGTTTTATTTATGTATCTTTTAGGAACAAAAATTCTTATATTTATGAGATTAAAGGGTTTGTAGAGAGGTTGTATCTTTCAGGAATGACCCACCCTTGGCATGCTCGGCCCGTCTTCATGAATCCGAGCATTATACGAAGCGAGAATTACAGCCTGTCCGTAGTGAATGACCGCCGGTGCGTGGACTTAGTATATTGCTAACCGCCTGAAGCGCCCCTGCCGAGATATGCAGACTGGGTTTCACGTTTTTGTAGGCCGGAATGCTCCGTTCTGGAGTGCTAGCTCTTCGATCTCATTTTTCCTGACCTTGGGAGGGGGATAATAAATTCCTTCAGTAAATAAGTTAATACATGTTTAATTTTCGTTACAGCAAACGAAACGGTGTAAATAGAAAAAAAAAAACTTTACATTGTTAAATGCATTTTCGGTGTTATGGATGACGAGTGTAGCAAGTGTGACTGTTCTGGTAACTATTCCTCCGCGTCGATGAAATCAGTTCAAAGTTAACGTTTATATCTAAGAATGTGGAACAATGTTTAACATACAATTCAGACAAGGTAGATTGTTTTCAATATTTTTGCTAAGAAAACTATTCTAGTCAATGAAACAAGGGGATATACGATTTTACTTTAGACAGAAGATGCGGTGAGAAAATTTATGAATATTATGTTCAGACAAGCATTGTTTTAAATAGCATGGAGTGTCCTTGCTTAATAAGCTTTTTTTTTTTTGTAGTTTTTCAATTTTTCTAATTGTCTTTCTTGTTTCTCGGTTGAATCTGTGTAAGAAAGTTCCGTAATCGTCCTGGTTCATCTTTTTTGTTGGGGGGGGGGGGGGTTCTTTGCAAGTACTTTCAAATTTCGATATTATATATATATATATATATATATATATATATATATATATATATATATATATTAGCAAAAGTACCCGTCGTTGACTTGGTTCAAAAACAGCCAACAGCGGAAAGCCTTCTCTCTTGCTGCTACATTTTGCAATTTCACTCCTTTTCTTCTTCCCTGGCTTTATTAACATTATTATGTAAAGTTTTAATCTAATATAAACAGGCATCTGGCTCATCTCCGTACCTAATCCCTTGCAGACACATTAAGCACTTATATGAAATATGTCTGCTAATGCTGTTTCATGACTTCAAAATCTCATTATATTAATGGCATTGAAAAATTGAAAATAAAATGTAATCCATATATTAGTGTTGGCACGATTAATCGGAATCGGAATCGGGAATCGGAAAAATCGACAAGTTAGGGAATATCTGAATCGGTATCAAAATCGGAAAAAATGATGCCTATTTTCCGATGCACGAAACGATTCTTTTAAGTATCTTTTTTTATTTGATTTTGTTAAAATGAAAATCTTCCATTGCTGGTAATAATCATGAAATAATAAATATTTATTGATTTTTAAAATACCAGTAAAGCTAAAATTTATAGATCATCCTCCTCAAGTGTATTTTGATGTTTAGGATATCTGCACATTTCACATTTGTTTTTTTTTATTTTATTTTTTTTTTTTTTTTTTTTTTAACAGAGATCGGGAACAATAACAGCTGTATATGTTATATATTTAAAGATTTATTAAAAATCGGAATTAAAATCGGTAGTTGTATCGGAATCGAGAAAAATATTAAAAATGTCCCATCACTGCTATATATATATATATATATATATATATATATATATATATATATATATATATATATATATAAAACATTTGATGTCTGTGTGTCTGTGTTTGTGTACTGTTTACATGTTTTTATAAGTTAGACAATCTACATATAACCTATAAGTATATTCTAAAGGAGAATTTACTGGGAAGAAACAATAGAAGCGTTCCTGAATCTTTAAGTGCGCCCATAAAAATTCTATAAGGACATAACCACCTAAAAACCTTGACTATACGCTATTTTATTACATTTAATTTATTTATCACCGGGAGGGGGGGGCTTTGCCTGAGCATAAAATACTCTTAAATATGATATTTTACTTTGTCCAGATTTCGTATGTCCTATTATTATTATTATTATAGAGTCGTGATTTCAAAAGTAAAAAAAGGGTATTTGGGTGCCATCAGCTAGAATCGAAACCGAAAGCAAAACCGTAGCATTCAAAGCCGGTGACGTTATCACTGTAGCAACGTGACACGAATATGACATAATTAAAAATAAAACTAAGCTGAATGCACAAAATGTATAACGATTTTTTAATATTGACCCCTTTTTGAAAAAAACTATTTTAACCGGCTATAGACGCATGAAAACGGCCAATAAAAAGATCCAATCATTTGAGGCGTCTGCGACTTTTAATTTCGGGAGAGATAGAGTTTGAAAATGTGGGGACATACAGACACAGACATGCAGACAGACAGACAGAGATAGTTTTATAAATTAGATTACTAAATTTTCGCAGCAACTGTATGGGAGTTTTTTTTTACATGGAGGTCACCGCTTATCAAGGCCCGGAAGCCACTCGGGGATAAGGGTTATTGCGTGTACAGTAATCATACGTTAGTATTGGAGATTTTTTACAAGGTGATCAACACTTATCAAGGCCCGGAAGCCACTCAGGGATAAGGGTTATTGCATGTACAGTACGTTAGTGTGGGGATTTGCTAAAAATGTCTACTTAAGGGGGCGGTTCATTAGGAATTTGTTTACGTTGGACTTGAAGACATCCAGGTTGGCGTCAGGTGGGAAGCAGGCAGACGGAACAGAGTTCCAAGGGGGGGGGCGGTTCATTAGGAATTTGTTTATGTTGGACTTGAAGACATCCAAGTTGTAGTCAGGTGGGAAACAGGCAAACGGAAGAGAGTTACACAGTCGTGCACTTCTAAAAAAGAAGCTTTGTTTCAGGTTATTTAAAGACCATTTAAATCTGCTAAACTGCATTAGTGAAATAAACAACTATGGACAGAATAAAATTACTTTACAATTATTCATAAGAACGATACAATAAATTAATTAATTAAAGAACTGAAATAAACCAGCTTCAAAAAATAGAAATAGAAAAATACTCCAAGCACGCACGTGTTCAAATTAGGGCGCGTATTAATTTGAGACATTTACACAAAAGGGTATTGTTATATAGTGTATAGCGAGTGGACATACGTGCAGTCGTCTATCTGAAGTTCGTTGTGTGTGTATGTACATTTAAATACAGTTCATGACGGGACAATCACGATCTATTGACTATCTCTCTCCTTCAGCCGACTTCAACTAACTGCTTTCCACTATCTCAAAAAGACCATCTCCTCCTCTAAATGACATAATCAGTATACATCACTAAGATAATCACCTGATGTTTTTACGTGTCATTATTTCTAAGTTAAAAACCAAATTGTTATAATCACATTTTTAAGTAAGCATTACTAAGTTAATGTCAAAAAATATTTATTCTGAATATTTTTATGATTCGAAAGCATATTTAAGCTGCCAAAACGTTTAAGCTTGAATAATAATTATAATAATCTTCCACCAGTAGACCTTTCGGCGTTGCCCGGTAAATATGTAACTCTTATAGAAAATAGAATAAAAGGAGAAATAAAAGTCAGCCCTGTATTTATTAGCGAAAAATATTGCCATTGACTAATGGAGAACATTGACTCATGGAAATAACAAAGAATCTCTTTGTTAGATAAGCACCCGGTAACACGAATTTCATGCATTTTAGCCTGGCGATTCCTCACGGGAATGAAAAGTGGAAAACTCTGTGTAGCTTAATTATCATAAAGATATTTTCGTAACTAGTGCATATATTTTTCAAGAAATCTATAGTAAGTAAACGCAACTGTCTCTTTATTTTTGTTGCTTCGTTATCAGTGTTACTTTTTTGTTGCTTCGTTATCAGTGTTACTTTTTGTTGCTTCGTTATCAGTGTTACTTTTTTTGTTGCTTCGTTATCAGTGTTACTTTTTGTTGCTTCGTTATCAGTGTTACTTTTTTGTTGCTTCATTATCAGTGTTACTTTTTTGTTGCTTCGTTATCAGTGTTACTTTTTTTGTTGCTTCGTTATCAGTGTTACTTTTTTGTTGCTTCATTATCAGTGTTACTTTTTTGTTGCTTCATTATCAGTGTTACTTTTTTGTTGCTTCTTTATCAGTGTTACCTTTTCTGTTGCTTCATTATCAGTGTTACTTTTTTGTTGCTCCATTATCAGTGTTACTTTTTTGTTGCTTCGTTATCAGTGTTACTTTTTTTGTTGCTTCATTATCAGTGTTACTTTTTTGTTGCTTCATTATCAGTGTTACTTTTTTGTTGCTTCGTTATCAGTGTTACTTTTTTGTTGTTTCGTTATCAGTGTTACTTTTTTGTTGCTTCGTTATCAGTGTTACTTTTTTGTTGCTGCGTTATCAGTGTTACTTTTTTGTTGCTGCGTTATCAGTGTTACTTTTTTGTTTCTTCGTTATCAGTGTTACTTTTTTCCTTTCTTTTAAACCCTCGTGAAAATACTCTACCACTATGGCAACCACCTGTTTAGGAAAGATAATCCAACATGTGATCACCACACATAAGTAAAAATGGAATATAAAATGTCCTTATTTTATATTCTGACTAGCAGGGCTACCCGGCGTTGTTGGTATTGTATAAACAATTTGAAAATTGAAGTTGATTTTGGAACGTATCTGTTATTCTTAGGATAGAGTAGTTTTAAAACCTTCGTATCATGTGCTATTTCGAGTAAAAGACTATTTTACCTACCTTAGGACGGGTATTACACATGTATGAAATAATTGTACCTTACCTAGGATAGGTAATTTTTAGCACATATATGAAATAATTTTACCATTGCGAGAACGGGTAATTTAATCTATATATATAAAAGCGAAAATGTGTGTATGTATGTTCGCTTTTTGTGTATGTCCAAGAAATGCTTTTTTCCAAGAAACGCTCGGTCGGCTCACAACTTCTTAAAACTTTTTATATCACATAGAAATCATAATATCTCCGAGTTAACAACAGAGCTCGCCTGTCTATTTAATTTTCTCGACTTCGGTAAGATAAATATTCAACAGTTTACGCTCGCCGCATATGGATTAGGCTTTTTCGTATAATAAAAGCCACACTAATGTTGGCGGTATTTTTTCCGGCTATCGCCGAAATGTTCGAAGCAATCAGCTTTGATCAATGATCAATGTGGAAATATTTTCCTTATATCGGATAATTGCTTATCAATTTGGATAAGCGGAGCTGGTCCCCACCCCCAACATCTTGGGAAAATGTTTTAAAAAAGCATTCTCCGGTAAATGAAATACCCCGCAGTCAAAGTTGACCTCATTAAGTCATTAAAACGTGCACATGTCAAATCTAAGAAATTAAATAAATTCAAACGTGTTTCTGTTAGTATCGCGCGTTGTCCCAATGGTTAACGTCGCACTTTTTTTTTTTTTTGCCCTTTAATTTCCAACTTCGCCTCAAGGGTTCGGGTTCGATCCTCATACTCACCTACCAATTTTTTTATTTCCCCCCTCCCCGGAGTTTTGATTTACCTCCAAACACCCGGGCAACGCCGGGTACCCCCCGCTAGTATATATATATATATATATATATATATATATATATATATATATATATATATACACTTTCGACAGGTATTTTACAACCTATATGAAATAATTTCTCTTCCCACCAATGCAACCTTTTTTTTTTAATTAAATAATTTTTAGAAGATAGATCATTAGGATTTCCAAATTAATACATAAATACACTGTCTTTGGTAATAATTAGACAACCCTTGCTACACCATAAATTTCAACTCATTGTAGTAGCCTTATTGCAGCAGTAATTGCAAGGGCCTTATTGCAGCCTTATTGCAGCAGCCTTATTGAAGCAGCCTTATTGAAGCAGCCTTTTACTATGGCTGGAGTAATAGCACCTCCAGATTCTTACCTCTTTTCACCAGGACATCTGAAGGGACTTTTATTTATTTATTTTTTTTTAGTTCCTCTCTTACATAGAGAGACTAGTGATAGATATATCAGTGATAATGTGGTAACAATACTGCGTGCAAGGTCGAATGATGACATCGTAAAGATATAGTTTTCTACTGTCGTAAACTAAACTCATCTTCTTTGCAGCAATGTCTTAAATGTACGTTGGTTGGTTGGTTGGTTAGTTTTGTTTTACGGCATATCAACCCTTTTCAGGTCATTTAATGCCGAATCCAGTGATTTTGAAGAAAAAAAATTAATAGAATATATATTTTTTTCAAATCGGTTTCTATTTAACCCATAGTTTGGACACTAACAGGTACTACCATTCTGGGTCAGAGTGGACTTGGGAGCAATGGGAATTAAAGGGTGGCTACACACTCCACAAAGCCTGCGAGCTGGGGTCTCACCATCAGATATAGTTTAAGATCATATCCAGGACCTCTTCAATGGATGTATACCAATTCATCTAACGTGCGAATGTTAAACCAAAGCGTTTGAACGATGAGCTCTCGGAGGAAGTGTTATTAGTAGAATATTCTTTATATTGTTTTATCTCTCGGGTATATATCCGACACAGTTAGACACGGCTAATCAATCAATAAACACATCATTTTATCTAAAAACATATCAGATATTAACTGATATATACTCTAGAGTCAAAATAATGAAAATATTCTCTTGTCATAGTCCTTATTATTAGTAAGGCTATGACAACATTCTTTTCATTGTTTTGACTCTCGAGTATATATCCGACACAGTTAAACACAGTTAATCAATCGGGAACCACATCACTCTATCTAAAAACATATAAGATATTATACTAAAAAATCAAAATAATGATAAGAATATTCTCTTGTTATTAATCATCGCAATCGATGGTTCCTTGTTTTTGTTAAATGGAAAGAAACATAGTCTTATTAAAATTTAAAAAAACATAGTCTTATTAAAATTAAACAAAAACATAGTCTTATTAAAATTAAACAAAAACACAGTCTTATTAAAATTTAAAGAAAAACTAGTCTTATTAAAAATTAAACAAAAACATAGTCTTATTAAAATTAAACAAAAACATAGTTTTATTAAAATTAAAAAAACATAGTCTTATTACAAATTAAAAAGAAACATAGTCTTATTAAAAATAAAAAACATACTCTTATTAAAATTAAACAAAAACATAGTCTTATTAAAATTTAAAAAAAAACATAGTCTTATTAAAATTTTTAAAAAACATAGTATTATTAAAAATTAAAAAACACATGGTCTTATTAAAATTTTAAAAAAAAACATAGTCTTATTAAAATTAAACAAAAACATAGTCTTATTAAAATTAAAAAAAACATAGTCTTATTAAAATTAAACAAAAACATAGTCTTATTAAAATTAAACAAAAACACAGTCTTATTAAAATTAAAAAAAACATAGTCTTATTAAAATTTTTAAAAAACATAGTCTTATTAAAATTAAAAAAACATAGTCTTATAAAAAATAAAAAAGAAACATAGTCTTATTAAAAATTAAACAAAAACATAGTCTTATTAAAATTAAACAAAAACATAGTCTTATTAAAATTTAAAAAAAAACATAGTCTTATTAAAATTTTTAAAAAACATAGTATTATTAAAAATTAAAAAACACATGGTCTTATTAAAATTTAAAAAAAAACATAGTCTTATTAAAATTAAACAAAAACATAGTCTTATTAAAATTAAAAAAAACATAGTCTTATTAAAATTAAAAAAACATAGTCTTATTAAAATTTTTAAAAAACATAGTCTTATTAAAATTTAAAAAAACATTGTCTTATTAAAATTTTTAAAAAACATAGTCTTATTAAAATTAAAAAAACATAGTCTTATTAAAAATAAAAAAGAAACATAGTCTTATTAAAAATTAAACAAAAACATAGTCTTATTAAAATTAAACAAAAACATAGTCTTATTAAAATTTAAAAAAAACATAGTCTTATTAAAATTTTTAAAAAACATAGTATTATTAAAAATTAAAAAACACATGGTCTTATTAAAATTTTAAAACAAACATAGTTTTATTAAAATTAAACAAAAACATAGTCTTATTAAAATTAAAAAAAACATAGTCTTATTAAAATTAAACAAAAACATAGTCTTATTAAAATTAAACAAAAACACAGTCTTATTAAAATTAAAAAAAAACATAGTCTTATTAAAATTTTTAAAAAACATAGTCTTATTAAAATTTAAAAAAACATTGTCTTATTAAAATTAAAAAAAACATAGTCTTATTAAAATTAAAAAAACATAGTCTTATTAAAAATAAAAAAGAAACATAGTCTTATTAAAAATTAAACAAAAACATAGTCTTATTAAAATTAAACAAAAACATAGTCTTATTAAAATTAAAAAAAAAACATAGTCTTATTAAAATTTTTAAAAAACATAGTATTATTAAAAATTAAAAAACACATGGTCTTATTAAAATTTTTTAAAAAAAACATAGTCTTATTAAAATTAAACAAAAACATAGTCTTATTAAAATTAAAAAAAACATAGTCTTATTAAAATTAAACAAAAACATAGTCTTATTAAAATTTAAAAAAACATAGTCTTATTAAAATAAAAAAAACATAGTTTTATTAAAATTTTAAAAAAACATAGTCTTCTTAAAAATTAAAAAAAAAACATAGTCTTATTAAAATATAAAATAAACATAGTCTTATTAAAAAAATTTTTTAAATACATAGTCTTATTAAAATTAAACAAAAACATAGTCTTATAAAAAATTTTTAAAAAAACATAGTCTTATTAAAATTAAAGAAAAGATAGTCTTATTAAAATTTAAAAAAACATAGTCTTATTAAAATTTAAAAAAAAACATAGTCTTATTAAAAATTTAAAAAAACATAGTCTTATTAAAATTAAGAAAAAAAATAGTCCTATTAAAATTTAAAAAAACATAGTCTTATTAAAAATTACAAGAAAACAGTTTTATTAAAATTTTTAAAAGACAGTCTTATTAAAATTAAAAAACATAGTCTTATTAAAAATTAAAAAGAAAGATAGTCTTATTAAAAATTTAAAAGAAACATAGTCTTATTAAAATTTAAAAAACATAGTTTTACTAAAATTTAAAAAAACATAGTTTTCTTAAAAATTAAAAGAAACATAGTCTTATTAACATTTTAAAAAAAACATAGTCTTATTAAAAATTTTAAAAATACATAGTCTTATTAAACAAAAACATAGTTTTATTAAATATTTTTAAAAAAACATAGTCTTATTAAAATTTAAAAAAAACCTAGTCTTATTAAAATTTTTAAAAAACATAGTCTTATTAAAATTAAACAAAAACATAGTCTTATTAAAATTAAACAAAAACATAGTCTTATTAAAAATTAAAAAAATATAGTCTTATTAAAATTAAACAAGACATAGTCTCATTAAAATTTAAAAAAACATAGTCTTATAAAAATTTAAAAAAAAACATGTTCTTATCAAAATTTGAAAAAAATATAGTCTTATTAAAATTTAAAAAAACGTAGTCCTATTAACATTTAAAAAAACATAGTCTTATTAAAATTTAAAAAAAACATAGTCTTATTAAAAATTAAAATAACATAGTCTTATTTAAAATTTAAAAAAACATAGTCTTATTAAAATTTAAAAAAACATAGTCTTATTAAAATTTTAAAAAAACATAGTCTTATTAAAATTAAAAAAAAGATAGTCTTAATAAAATTTTAAAAAAAACATAGTCTAATTAAAATTAAACAAAAACATAGTCTTATTTAAAATTTTAAAACAAACATAGTCTTATTAAAATTTTTTAAAAAACATAGTCTTATTAAAATTAAACAAAAACATAGTCTTATTAAAATTAAACAAAAACATAGTCTTTTTAAAATTAAAAAAACATAGTCTTATTTAAATTTAAAAAAACATAGTCTAATTAAAATTAAACAAAAACATAGTCTTATTAAAAATTTTAAAAAAACATAGTCTTATTAAAAATTTTAAAAAAACATAGTCTTATTTAAATTAAACAAAAACATAGTCTTATTAAAATTAAAAGAAAACATAGTCTTATTAAAAATTAAACAAAAACATAGTGTTATTAAAAATGTAAAAAAAACATAGTCTTATTAAAAATTAAACAAAAACATAGTCTTATTAAAAATTAAAAAAACATAGTCTTATTAAAAATTTTATAAAAACATAGTCTTATTAAAAATTTAAAAAAACATAGTCCTATTAAAAATTGAAAAGAAACATAGTCTTATTAAAATTTTAAAAAAAAATAATTTTATTACAATTTTTAAAAAAGCATAGTCTTATTAAAATTTTAAAAAAACATAGTCTTATTAAAATTTTAAAAAAACATAGTCTTATTTAAATTTTAAAAAAACTTAGTCTTATTAAAATTTAAAAAAAAACATAGTCTTATTACAATTTTAAAAAAAGGCTTAGTCTTATTAAAATTAAATGTTATCATCCATTTACGGACCCTATCCATTACAGACTTTGATTGCTACTTAGACGTGATTGTTATTTAACTCATTTATCCTTTGCGCCGTGTGTCCACGTAAGCAATTCTAGTATGAATTTTGTGAGCTTAAAACCTGAAGGAAGTTAGAGGTTACATCGGCCAAAACGTTGTGAGAACAACACTCAAGATGAGAATAGTAGTCCGAATAATTTATATAAATACAAAGTCCTTAAATGTCTTACTTTATATGTTCACATTTCTTCTGAATGTTCAGAATAATTTAATACTCACAAATATATGTTTGCTCAGTACGCATATTTTCAGTAGTTTATTTATCTATTTACAGATATTCCCTTAAAAGCAAACCCCATTTCTCCATCCTGTTTTTACAAGCGAAGGACCACCCAAGTCTTCATCATTTCATGACCGTATTAACTATAGCCCATCTCTGCCACTCGAGTTCGCTTTACTCCATTTTAAGCCCTGGGTGTCATATTGCAAATCCCAGGGAATTAGCATATAGTAAACCGGAGATGCCATTAAAATGGCTCCAAAGGTACATTAAAAGCCGCCATCTTGCGCAACTCAAGGAGATGATGTATTGAACGAATCATTAAAGATAATGAATAGGGAAATATAAGCTAAATTAAAAGTTCGCGAACGCTAGCAAAAGTCGACGGCGTTTGTGACACACATGATAGGAATTCGATATTGCTGAATTTCACGGCTACTAAACGAAAATGTTTTAAAATGACCAGCTTGACATATGTTGTCGTGCGGGATAAGAAAAGCGGCAACCTCTGAACAAATGATAGAACAGAAAGTTTCCTTAGTTTTGCTAGGGACATGAAAATACGTAACATACACACAGAACAAAATAGATAGACCAAAAATGTGGCATATTTATTAAAATTAGATAAGCTTTTAAACCATTTATTGGAACTGCTTATATATATATATATATATATATATATATATATATATATATATATATGAAAATTTTCGGGGGGTACAGAAATTAATAATGGCTAGATACAGACCAATCAACGTAATGATTTAAAACATAAAAAATGAAAATAAAGGTTAGCTAATCAGGTTTCTTTCCTCGCTCAACAGAGCTAATTCGAGGAAAATACGATTGAAAAAAGGAAATAACTCATGAATATGGGCGGGGATGGGGGAGGAAAAAAACGAAAAATAAACGGGGTAAAAATTACATAGAGACTAAATTAAGTTCTAAAAGATTTTCTTTTTGCTTGCAAAGAGAATGTCTCAAAGACTTAATAAAAATAGTTTCAAAGCAAAAAGAAAAAAATTAGGACTAATTTTAGTCTATAGAGAGTAACTTTTCACCCGTTTATTTTTCGTTGTCTTTTCCTCCCCCCCCCCGCCATATTTATGACTTTTTTTTAATCGTATTTTCCTCGAAATAGCTCTGTTGAGCGAAGAACGAAACCTGGTAAGCTAACCTTTATTTTCATTTTTTTATTTTTTAAACCATTATGTTGATTGGTCTGTATTAAATCATTATATATTTTGTATATATATTGTATCAAGCCATTATTTATATATATATATATATATATATATATATATATATATATATATATATATATATTTCTAAATATATGTGTATGTGTATATATATATATTTGTAATATATATGTGTATGTATATATATATATTTCTAAATATATGTGTATGTATATATATATATATAGATATAAATATATATATATATATATATATATATATATATATATATATATATAGTCAAGGTGACGTTGCCTATGATTGAATGAGGATCAACAAATGCTTGAAACTCCTATATTTTTATTGTCATCAAAATCGATGAAATAGTTCCTTCTTCAATCAAATCTGTCGATTACCTGCGTCAATTGAGGCCCCATCGCGATGTACCTGGAGAAATCTTTGCATGCCTCTCGCAGTGCCTTAATTCACACTATATTGTAGTGTACATTGCCCTGTAGAGAACTTTCTGTTGATTTCATAAAATTATTTTTATACAAAATGGCTCGCATTAAAGTTTAAAATGCGAAAGTCAAGTATCATGCTTCAATTGTGCATTAAACAGAAATATTCATTTCGAACGCGATCTTTCCATAGCAAAGAATTTACTGTTAATTTTATATGCTATGCCTCACTGCTTGTACGGTGAAAATGGTTTGATATTAAGTTTAAAATGAAAAAGTCAAGTATCGTGTTGCAATTGTAATTTAAACAAAAACATTTATTTCGAACGCGTTTCTGTCATATCAAAGAAAATACTATTGATTTTATATGTCGGACCTTTCGGCTTGTGTGGTAGTAAATCTCAAATGCTCTTGTGGTGTAAGGTTGTGTAAGGTATTAACTTAAGTTAAAATTGTTTGTTTCTTCTTTTATCGGATTAATTTGATTATCGATTATCGATACTTATCGAAGGTATTCTAATACAAAACCTATCTTAGAACACTGCCAGGCACATCGTTCGAAATCTCATTTTATGAATCCACAAGGAAAGAACTTGCACATACAAATAATACGCACAGGTAAACGCACAAAGTTCCATATATATATATATATAAATATATATATATATATATATATATATATATATATATATATATATAGGAATACTAAGAAATATCCTATGTTTATTCATAAATATCATTTATATCAACAAACGTAATTGTCAAATTATTAATATTATGAATATCCCAACAAACTAAGACTAAAACTAAAATCACAATAGAAAGAAATTAAAATCTAAAAATTAAAATTAAATGACAACCCTCCTACCAAAAAATCTTCTAGACAAAGCTTATTCAAAGTATAAGACAGAACACACATCAGACATTTCACAAGCCAATGCCATTAAACACACACACACACACACACACACACACACACACATATATATATAGGCATTCACACGCTTCCCCACAGACGAAAACACGCACAAAGAAACACTTATATAACCAAGCACCAACGCATCCCACACCTTCACACAAGTAAGAAGAAAAATAAAGAGAAAAATAGAAAAAAGGAAAAAGCAAAGAACAACCACATTCAGCGATCATGTACTGGCCCTATAAGCAAGAGAATGGAGTAATGCACTCATGAAGACATTTAGAAACACTTAGAAATCTTGCCAACGCTTGGAAACATCTATTCTCAAAATAGTCAGCAAAAACACTATTTACATTTTAAATATTTTACATTTGGAATATTTTACAAACTTTCTGAAGAGAACGCTTTAAAAAAACATGAGAATGTCCGAAACGCGTTAAAAATATTTCAAAAAATTATTCGAATGACTAAAAAATTTTTACAATGATTTAAATAATTAAAAAATTAAAAATGAAAATATAGAATAATAAAATAAGTATAAAAAGACATAGCAATTTGGTATCTCTGAACTTATTTTGCATAAATATATTCAACTATAATGGCAGAATGCCACCAACACGTAAAAAGCCTGTAAAGGACACACTAGGATCCCAAGGAACACCTAACACGGAACACAAACATTTCGAGGACGAAATACTAAAACTAAATGAAAAGATGGACAGAATAATCCTATCATATCCAACTAACAGGACAAAGTATTAACCAACATTGATGAGAATTATACAACTACTAAGAGACTAGCAAAAACACATGGAACATCTCAAGGGACCATAGATCCGGAACGAATCATTGAAAACAAAAGAACAAAATCTCCAAACATGGAAAACTCTACTCACAAAGAGAAAAATGGCCTTCTACCATGCGGTCAAATGCAGCAGCACCGTCTTAACTTACAGGAGAACAGTTCATACCAAAAAAATTCAGGGAAAAAATCACACCACAAAGCACGGAGGACCCAAAGAAAATGAAAAAGTCTTAAACATATTGAAACTACAAGTCGAAATCGACATAGAGGAGGACATGAAGAATACAACTCACAGAAGAATACACGGAAATCAACAAGAAAATGTTTACCAACACTAAGGAAAATTACTTTTTTGGACTCTGAAACAAAAAAGAAAAGAAAAAACAAACAAGCACGGAGTATGCGTAGTAAAACCAATCAAAAACAATGAAACATACCCAATATCAACAGATGAAAAGATTACAAAACGAAGGTAAGACACGAAACACACATCGCACATAAGAATGTCCACACAACTGATCAAGGTACACAAAACGAAACGACCACAACTATCCATGCCAGACACCAATCCTCTCCAACAAATTCAACCAAAACCCCCATCAAACACACACACACACACACACACACACACACACACATATATATATATATATATATAGAGAGAGAGAGAGAGAGAGACAGACAGACAGACAGACAGACAGACAGAAAGAGAGATTTAGCCACTCTGATGAGTCGTAGACGACGAAACACGTGTCAGTGGATAATTATATTTAAAAAAAATCATTGAAAATTTTATATCTATATCATTAATTGCTAGATGAAAGATAATGTTTTTAAATCGCAACAAAATGTACATGACATAAAATAAATCCAAGGTAATTCTTAGATTCAATTTAAATTAAATTTTTATGCCTTACTTTGTAAAATTCATAAAAGTGTACTTTGAAGATAAATAAATTTCAAATTGAATCTTGTACCTTTATTTTTAAAGTCTATAGTAAAAACATTTTGTTTAACAATTTTCATGCCTTGGATTAAATGCTTTTCTAACTTGTATCTTATTTTTTTAAGATTATATTTTAAAACTCTCTTTCTCTCTATTTCAGTTTGTATTTCTCCTCACACCACAACTCATTTTTGCACCCCCCTCTTTGTATTATTACAGGTCTGAATATTCTCTCTGTTTCAGTTTGTATTTCTCCTCACACAACTCATTTTTTGCAACTCCCTCTTTGTCACACATGTCTGAATAATGAGAAAATCTTAATTTTTTAACAAAAACTTTAAAATAACTTTTTTAGATTAATTTTTTTAAACTTCTTTCATAATAGAAAATCTTTTAAATTTAATAAGGAACATATTTCATATAGGTTTCATTAACAAATACTCAGTACATAACTAGAAAAAGAGAGATGAAAATTTCAAAAGGAATTTATAACTGGCTACGGTCAATAGTAGTCCTCGCCAGCGAAAGTCTTTGTTACTGTTATTCTATTATTATTATTATTATTATTATTATTATTATTATTATTATTATTATTATTATTATTATTTAAAACATTTTGTGTCCTGCTCTTTTGCGCGAGGACTAATACAGTGCCCCGTAAAAGTTTACACATTTGAAACTGCCTTTTTTTTATTTATAGCTTCCAAATGATAATGAAATATTTTATAAACATAGAAATTTTTTTTTTACACAGTGGTCACCACTTATTAAGGCCCGGAAGCTACTCAGGGATAAGGGTTATTGCAAGTACAGTACGTTAGTGTGGAGATTTAATGAAGTGTTTACTTAAGGGGGCGGTCCATTAGGAATTTGTTTACGTTGGACTTGAAGACATCCAAGTTGTAGTCAGGTGGGAAGCAGTCAGACGGAACAGAGTTCCACAGGCGTGCAGTTCTAAGAAAGAAGCTTTGTTCATGGAATCTACGTTTTGATTTAGGCACATATAAAGAGTGGGGAAAATTTTTGACAGTGGATTCAGCTAGACGGGTGTTTTTCGTGAAAGATTGGCGAGGGGGGGCCAGAGATTGGAGTTCAGACGAGCACCTGCCATGGAAATAACGATAAAACAAGGATAGGCTCGCAACGTCTCTTCTATGGGAGAGAGGTTGCAGAGAAGAGAAAAGGGCATCCCCCACTAAGCCACGAAGTCTATTTTGTGCTCTGTCAAAGCAGGATAGGCTGCTTTTAGCAGCTCCTGCCGAGATATGGCAGCAGTATTCCATCCTTGGACGTACTTAGCTTTTATATAGATAGAGAATTGCATCAGTAGTGAGATATCTTCTGGAGCGGTGGAAGGATCCCACCATCTTTCCAGCGACCTTGGCAACAGATTTGATGTACGTGTTCCATTTCAGATCAGGAGTAAAGGACAAACCCAGAAGCTTGTCAAAACGTGGGGCTTCTCCTAGACGAGAGCCATCCATTTCAATTGATGCCAGATGGGGATCAGAGCGTTGATGATGTAAAGATAGGAGTTTGGTTTTAGATGCATTAAAGGTAATGCATCGAAACTAGGATAATAACAGTGGGAAAAATAAAAAAAAAATAATTTAATACAACGCGAAAAGAAAACAATTAACAACGCAAAAGTTTACAACACATTTACAAAATAATATCTAGTATTTTCTAGCAAAACCATTATTGTTGATTACAGCATGCAGATGTTTTGAGTAATCTCCTACGAACTTCTTGCATGTGCCTTGTGTTATTTTATTTCATTCTTCCACACAAATTCTCTCAAATTCTCGCAGATTTGAAGGTTCTCCTCTATGAACCCGTAATTTCAATTCTCACCATAAATTCTCTACAGGGTTGAAATCGGGAGATTGACTAGGCCACTTTAAAACATTCACTTTATTTGAATTAAATCAACTTCGTGTGAGTTTCGCAGTATGTTTTGGATCGTTATCATGTTCAAGGATCCAATCTGATTTCAATTTGAGCAACTTCACACTTTCTTAAAGGTTTTTCTTTAATATACTCCTATAAAGTGCTCCATTCATTTTTCTTTTTATTATTTTCACTTTTCTTACACCTCCTGCACTAAAACAACCCCAGATCATAATGGATTCTCTCCAAATTTTACTGTTGGAATGGTGTTTTTTGACTGGTATTCAGTACCTTTTTTTCTCCAAACTTTCGGTGTTTTTGGAATGCAAAAAAAGTCCATTTTGATTTCATCTGACCAAAGCACATTATGCCAAAACTCTTGCTTGCATACTCATTTGCAAAATCAAGCCTAGCATGAACATGCTTTGGCTTAAAAGAGGATTTTTTCCTTGTTGATCTAGAGAAGATGCCTTTAAGGTGTTAAGAGTTCTACTGATTATGTCCTTGCTAACTTTAATTTCATTGCGAATTCATAATCTTTCTTATTAATAACCTTTCAGTACGTTTGGTTAGTTTTCGAGGACGACCTAATCTGGCCAAAGGAAGGGTTGATTTGTGAAACTTTCACTGCCGAATTATTGTTTCAACAGAATTTAATGGAACCATCAACTGTTTAGATATTTTTCTATATCCCAATCCACTTTGATGAAAACTTACAATTCGTTTTCTGAGCTTTTGAACCAAATTGTTTAATCTTTCCCATGATGTGGTTGCTTACAATACGATTATTAGATCAAGAATGACGCAATGCTTTTACTAATTGCTTAATTCGATGTGTATTTATTGTGGGGATGGACCCACAAGAACGACACGGGAAAACACGTAGTAGGTGGTTTAAAAGTGTATTCAGGAAAGATACAAGGATATAGAGAAAGATAAAGAGGATACTAGTAATTGCAGATATCAGTAATATCTCGCTCCCCGAGGTACAATATTCGTTGAGATATTGCTCCACCGTACCAACCTTATGAGCTGATTATATATGATCTGGGATTCCTGAACATTCTAGAAGCTTCTAAGCATTTTACCATGATAAACCGTTATGAGATTATTGAGAAATCTAATGAATTTGATATGTGTTGTAAACTTTTGCGTTGCTAATTATTGAGTTTTCTCTTCGCTTTGTGTTAAATTGTTATTTTTTTATTTTTCACCACTGTTCCTATCTTAGTTTCAATACATTTTCTATGTTTATAAAACGTTTCATAACCATTGGAAGATGTAAATACAAAAACTGATAGTTTCAAATGTGTATTGTAAACTTTTAGTGCGTTAGTAGAAAATAGTGAGCTCAATACTATAAGAGGAGACTTATCGGGACTATATAAAGCTCAGCGAGTATTGTTGGAGTTTATATAGGAGAACAATAGGAATGAGAAATGAAGTCACAAAAACTATATATTGGTAAATATCGATTGGTTCATTTATTCAATAAGAGAATATGCACAATTAGTTGAGGGATAGAAATGACTCTTTATGCGAAGGCATTTTGAAGCCGAATGCTTCTCATCAGAAGAGTAGAGAAAATGCTAGGTAACGTAGTGGGGATGCGGCGTCTAGCGTGGTATACATTAGCAACGAAATAGATCAATGAATACTTCCCTCATCCTCAGGCATATTGTTTTGTAAAAATTATGTTTTTACTTATATATATATATATATATATATATATATAAACATATATATATATAAACATATATATAAACATATATATATAAACATATAAACATATATATATATATATATATATATATATATATATATATATATATATATATATCCTAGCGTGGATGGAACACGGAATATTCTGTGTAGCTTAATCGCCATATATATTTTATAACTTACTTCATATATATATATATATATATATATATATATATATATATATATAAATATATATATATATATATATATACAGACTGTCTGATTTCAATCCTGGCTTGAGGAAGTTGGCTGTTTAGCCGCACTGATGAGCTGTGAAACAGCGAAACAGTACTGTATCTGGATGACTAAATATATATATATATATATATATATATATATATATATATCACAGTCACGTTGTGGCTTATTACGAGTTGGATGGGCAGACAATATGAGAGGAGACTTATCGGGGCAATATAAAGCTCGACTAGTATCATTGGAGCTTATATAGGAGAACAATAGGAATGGTAACTGAATTCACAAAGACTTTATATTGGTAAATTTTAGATTGGTTCATTTATTCAATAAAGGAATACAAAGAATTAGTTGAGGGATAGAATGGACTCTTCATGCATTTCGAAGCCTAGTCTTTGTGGACTCATTTACCATTCCTATTGTTCTCATATATATATATATATATATATATATATATATATATATATATATATATAGAGAGAGAGAGAGAGAGAGAGAGAGAAAGATAGTAATGTGATTGATAATTTAAAATTAAAATTAAAATTAAAAATTAAAAATCTGTTTCATAAGAAGGAACAACAACAAAGTCAATAATTTGTACGATCGTTTCGGAAACTATGTTTTTATTGTGATAGACATTAAGCCACGGACAATAATTTGGACATATAGTCTTTTTTAAACAAAGTCTCCTCATCAGCAAAAGTATTGGGTGTTTTTTTTTATATGTAAAAGACACCATTAATAAACCTATCAATTTTTGAGTAAGGTAGATGTATCTTTTAATTGTTCGCCTTTTGAAAATCGTAATTATCGTCAAAGCATTCATTTGGATGTTGATTGTAGCTTATATGTATATATATATATATATATATATATATATATATATATATACATATATATATGTATATATATATATATATATATATATATATATATATTCTAGCCGCACTGAAGAGCTGTGATACAGTGAAAAATCTTCATTATAAAGCCTATTTTGGGGGTGCATATCACCGTCTTGAATAGTTTCGCCTGAAGCCTTTTATAAATTAAAAAATGAAGAAATTTAAAAGTATCTGTCACAAATGTTTATATAAATCGATATTTGATGATGGGTCAAAGGGTAAAGCTGTCACCTATCAACTAGATTGTTGTACGGTGCTAGTCTAGCTGCACTGAAGACCTGTGATACAGCAAAACAGCCGGCCGTCTGAATGCGACGTTAATATAAAACTGCTCAATACCGAAACAGGGCAAGATATATTTTTATTTGTTTTTACATACGCAGTAATATGTCGGTACACTCATGAGCATGTTTCGATCAACTAGTTTCCAGTAGCTAGAGACCTCTTTAGACGATACAGCTTACACGTAATAAGTAAAAAAAAAAACAGTAGTAAATAAAAAAAAGGCTGTGATGTGAGATGGAATTGAATGTGGGTAGAGTAGGCGGGGATGGAGGACGGGTAAGAAGGGGAAAATGTTTTAAATCCCTTTTTTCTCTTTCTTTCCTTCTTTCCTTCTTTTCTTCATTATCTCTCAAAAATGTATAGAGGGATGATAGCAGCACAGAGGAAAGGGCAATAGGGTAACATAAGCTGTATACTTCTGACCACGGCAAATTCGAGTCATATAAAAAGCATTTTTATAAGGAGTAATTCCAGTTAAATCTAAACTCCTTTTCGCATAGATATTCCTAAAAGTTTGTCAAATTCACACTCCCCTACTCATTGACCCTATATACACTAGTATGTTTAAGATTTGGGGAGGCTATCACACACGCATACATATACTGTACTTTCCAGTCTTTCCTTATCTCTGTCTCGGCTTTTTAACCCATATCCTTTCCTCTTTCTTCCTATATCTCAACACAGGCCCTAATCAACACCCTATTTAGTTTTTTGTTTTTTACGTACAGCAAAATCCTAATCTTTATTCCTATTTTTAACATTTGATTGAACCTCCAAATATTAACTCACTGTAACGTGGAAGACCTGATATTTTCATTGCAAACTTTGCTTTCGTACAAGCTGTATCGTCTGAAGAGCCGCCTAGTTACTAAAAACTAGTCGACCGGAACATGTTCATGACTGTGTAGCAACATATTACTGCTTATGTAAAAACAAATAAAAAGTATATATATGTGTGTGTGTGCGTGTGTGCGTGTGTGTGTGTGTGTGTGTGTGTGTTATGGATTGAGAGTATGGTCTTCTTCAGGTGACAAAAGGATGTTAAAAGCAGAAGAAAAAACAAAGATGTCAGAATGGTAGCTTAAGATAGGACTAGCTTATATCTTTGAGGCGTCGAGACCTGTCTTCCGTTGAGGGCTACTCCGGCTGTCATCAACGATTCATGGTGACATTCTTGAAACGTTCGTGACGTCCGATCCATTGCCGGTCCGATACCTTCTCGGCCATTCCGAACTCGATAACTGCATTAGCAGCGACGCCATCTCGCGCACCGTTACCTCGGAAAAACACGCACATTACCTCCTCCCCTACCTACCTTTTACTTTTCCTGACAATCCACTTTTACCTCAGCTACAGCCACCGCAATTTTACCCGCTTCGAAAAAAAAAAAGATAATAATATCAATAAAAATCGCTGTCTTCAATATGTCATTGGCAACAGATTGTGCAATATGTCAAATGATAGTGTGTCTAAAATCATGGCGTCGCCTGTCGCCATTGCTTTTCTGTTTGTACCGACGAAAGAGTAAACGCATAGATGAAGCTTGTCAAGTTTGCTATGATATTAAAAAAAGAACACGTGAAACTGGTAAATATTTTACAAGCAATATTTTTATCATTAGAGAAGATGATTGCATCCTATAAAAATCCCTTTCGATTTTTCTTCACGAACTTATAACGTTCCTACGTACTTTTAAGGTATTATTATTATTATTATTATTATTATTATTATTATTATTATTATTATTATTATTATTATAAACATTTCATTGATTAGTTTAGTAAGTATTAACACTACTTAGATATAAACAGGCTCCTTCAGTCTTTGACAGACTATGGATACTCACGAAGAGGAGCCTGTGCGTGAAATTTTTGTGGTAAAGATGCGCAATCTCAAACCACACCTCTCCACATTGTTAAATATCCGTGAAGTGTATGTACAGGACAACTGGAAACAAATGCCGAGATAAGCGGAGAGCACATACAGCGCCTAAAATTCCCAAAGGGTCACCCATCTGGTACTAACCATGGTTCAACGTTGCTTAGTTTTGGTGATCTTACGAGAACCGTTGTATCAACGCGATTATGCCGTATAATGTTAACAACTTATGTAGCCTAACATCACAAGTGCATTTAAGAAGTTTTATTACTACACAAGCCTAAATGCCCAATAGGTAAAGTACACTGGTGCGCGTTCGAAATGAATGTTTCTGTTTAAAGCACAACTCAATCATGATACTTGACTTTTTATTTTAAACTTACATATTGTATACTTACTACAAATGTTATCGCAAAAGACAAATCCGTACATTTATTCTGAAAATTTTCCTCAAAAAACAAATATTTTCATATTATATACATGTACACACACACACACACACACACACACATATATATATATATATATATATATATATATATATATATATATATATATATATATATATATATATATAAGGTTGACATGTTCTTGCAGATTTTAGTTTGAAAATTCAGATATACATATTTGTCGAACTCGGGAATGTTTCTGTCGAACTCGGGAATTTGGACAGCATTGTGTAGTGGAACCCTTTTATTTAATGCACGGGAGTAACGTGCTCTTTTTCTCTTAGCCATAATTCGCAAGTGTATTAATCGGTCGCCCACACTGAGGATTGAACCGTCAACCTTCAGGAGAATATAACTTTTTACAATTGATTTTTTTCAAGTACTCTAACCGGACCAGTCTAGTACGAATTTTAGGAGCCTTAAACCTATTTTTATTTTTTGTAGTAGATATCACTATTTATTACTAATTTGTTAATATATATTAACGTATCTCTCTCTCTCTCTCTCTCTCTCTCTCTCTCTCTCTCTCTCTCTCTCTCTCTCTCTCTCTTAGATTGGATAAGTCATTGGTACCGTCGGTTTCAAACCCGATAATTAGGGACAGTTTTAGATACCCATATCAAATTAAATGGAATTTTAAATTTTAATTGATATGGAGATAAATTTTAAGTTTTAAATTTAGAAAATAAAATTTTTAATTCATTTTGGTTTTGTATATTAAAGGTACTTATAATTTTTTTAATTGTATTTAGATTTAAAATTTAATTTTAAATTTAATAAAATCACCACATCTGATAAATAAGTTGTTTTTTTTTTGTTTACAAAACGAGAGTTAAACGTGAACTCGTAATGTATATATATATATATATATATATATATATATATATATATATATATATATGCTTCCACTTCCGGTTATAAAAGCGATGATTATTGGCTGAAAATTGCTTGATATGGGTATCTAAAACGGTCCATAATTATCAGGTTTGAAACTGACGGCACCAATGATTTATCCACTCTAAAACATCCTGTGACCAAAATATGAATGGTGCGCTCTTATTTTCGGATGTTCCTTCTAATTGAGCACTCTGCTGGATCTCTTTTTCCAAAAAAAATCTAATTATATATATATATGTGTGTGTGTGTGTGTGTGTGTGTGTGTGTGTGTGTGTGTGTGTGTGTGTGTGCGTGTATTATGTTTTTACTTATTACTTGTATATATTATCTTTTGTTCATGATTACTGGTTCCCATATCATATTTAATTCTATACTAGGTCTACTTAGTAGTTGGTTATTCCTCATGTGCTGCCTCTTTCAGTCGTTTTACTCTCCACCGTTTCTCTATTTCTATATTTTTTTCTATCCAAGAATAACTGGGTATATCGTATAAGAATGAATTTAAGGAGGTTAAATCTCGCCAAACAAAGAAATTCAAAAATCGAAAAGTTAAGGACGTAAGAGTCAAGGTCCATCATTCACCAGAAGAGCCATTGCCAACCAGAGTAAACGTCAGTAAACTGAGCAATCAGTGCTAAAAAAACATCGCCACAATCAAGTGAATTCCATACTTAGATACGACAGCTTTAATAGAGGAGACAGCCTTGAATATACCCAAAGCATAAAGAGATAAACTAAGGTGGAAAGTGAGACAAGCACTCGACAATTCAAAGCCTTCAAAACCGACCCTCTCAAAGAAAGAAGTATTGACAGTAATATCATAACACTACCAGCTGACAAAGACACTGGTACAGTGGTAATGGATAGAGCAGAATATTCCAAGAAATTGACAGATTTTATAGAATCTGGTGGCTACTGTAAAGTAAAAAAGAATCTGATCTTCAAAACGGAAAAAAACATCCTGAGTAAGAATAAGGACCTTATACCACCTGCAAAATACAGACAACTAGTACATTACAGCAAGCTACCACACCTATACGACCTCCTTAAGATTCACAAGGACGGTATTCCATCAAAACCCATTGTCATTGGCCGAGATTCAGCATGCCATATATTGAGCCGGTTCCTGGTAAATATAATCACTCCAATCATCGGCAAATCTCCATCATACGTCAAGAACTCAGCTCACTTCGTGGAAATACTAAAACATGCTCCCATTCATTCCAACCAGATGGTGAGTTTAGATGTAGTGAGTCTGTTCACGAAAGTACCCACCGATGAGATTCTGACATAGTTTCAGGATAAGCTGACATCGGATGCCTCACTAAAGGAACGAACTTACACCCCAACTGATAATATAATGGAGATGTTGACCTTCTGTGCAAAAAAACTACATACTTTGTGATAGGAACTGATATATATCGACAGGAAGACGTCTGGCGATAGGATCACCATTGTCCCAGGTACTGGCCAATGCATACATGGAATTCTTTGAGGAAATGGCATGAGAATCAACACCACTAAAGCCAACAATGTGATTGCGATATGTAGATGACACATTCATACTCTAGCCCCCATCACGAAGATGTTCAAACATTACTAGACCATGTGAACTCGACTCGTCCAATTATAAAGCTCACAATGGAAAAAGAACATAACAATAAATTATCATTTCTAGATGTGCTGATAACCAGCACTGGTCAGGGGTTTATGTCATTTGTATCCTGAAAGCCAATTTTCAATGGACAGTACCTAAACTTCAACTTCTACCATCTATATAATGTAAAGAAAAGAATCGTCCGTTGCCTACAACACCGGGGAAAAAGTAATATGTAGTAACAGCAATGCATATCAAAGGCGATGGACAGTTTAAGAGAAACATTCAATCGAAACAACTATCCAGAGAGCATGACATCAGCTCCAGAAAATCTGGACCAGACTCAACGGACATCACTCAGAAACTCACCACAATTTGTATACCATATATGAAGGGCTTGTCGAAAAAACTTCAACGAATATGTAATCTATTTGACACCAGGGCAGTATTCAGGAGTGATTCCACTCTCCGGAACAGTTTGTGAGAGTCAATCCCCCTACAGAAAAAATCATGACAAAAAACTGTGTATATGAAATACCATGTAAATGTGGAAAACTATACAAAGGTGAAACATGTCGTTCAATGAAAGTACGGTTAGAGGAACACCGAAAAGCAGATACGCTGAAAAGTCAAGTATAACTGATCATATCTGGGAGTAAAAGGCAGACCATCTACAATTATGATAGATAGATAGATAGATAGATAGATAGACAGACATTAATATATAGTAATAATAAGAAATAAATAGTGATATTTACCATTAGAAATAAAAATAGGTTTAAGGCTCGTAAAATTAGTACCAGAATTGTCTGCAAGGACCCGTGGCGCAGTGTGAAGAATAAACCATTATGTTTTTGTAAAGCTCGTCTTGTGTTTTATGATTCCTACAGAAAGGTAAAGTCAAATTGTATTATGTATTTGTGTTAATATATGTCTTTACATACACGTCTCAACATCATCATGTCTACACAATGTCCGAACTGTCTGAACACTATATCCCTTCACTCTAAGAGCTTTCTTCTTCTCCTTCTAATCTACACAAGCAAAGAAATGAACATTTTAATATATAAGAATTATAACATGAACAGTAAGCATCTCTCTCTCAAGACAAGCATCTCTCGCAAGACAAACTCTAATAAGACTCTAAGACTCTTTTAATGAGACCCCCCTTATGCAACATGTGTCTGCGTGTGTGTCTGTGTGTGTGTTAGTTCGTTCACTATGGACTCGAAAACGGCTGGGCCAATTTTCATGAAATTTAACATATGCCTTGCAGTGTTCTTATATATTTTTTCAATAAGTATCGATAATCGAAAGATGGAAGAAAGAACAGGCGATTTTGATAAATGTTAATACATCACAAGTGCATTTAACAAATAATTGTATGCTAATATATATATATATATATATATATATATATATATATATATATATATATATATATAATTATAGTTAAGTTTACCCAAATAATCCAAGATGGCAAGACTAAAGTATATTATAATTATTGAAGAGTTAATATTTATGAAGTAATCTCAACCAGATATAAAAGCTCGATAAAACCAAATAAGTAATAGAGCTTATATAGAGTTTTTTTTTCTTAAATCAGCCCAGCCTTGACAGCCGTGTTTTAAATTCTTCCATTTCTTTTTCTACGCACATCTTATCTTTTTTTAATAATATTATTTGAACTCCTTCCCTTTTTCCTTGCGGATTTCTGCCTTTTGGATTATTTTGGACCATCTTCCAATAACGCGATTCCCTTGAATTTTACTTGTGGAAATTGAAATTTAATCAACTTTTTTGGATTTTACCGTTATTAGATATTTTACCCTTCACGAGACTACCCATTCACGTGAAATCACCTTTTTCATCACCCTATTCCCTCTGCTTCACTATTTGTTACCAAGTAAGATCTATGACTTACTTGTAGTTTCATTAAATACTTTTGCAAGCAAAACCCGATCCTGCATTTTGCTAAATCCTACCCTTGGATGAGAAGGAAAGTATTCTTCCAAACTCCGCGGATTAAGGACCATCCACTTCATTTTTTAAAATTAAATATGTTTTTAACTCTTTTTAAAAGTACATATGTTCTTAACTCTTTTTCAAAGTGTTTTTTAACATGGTTTTATTAACTACAGGAGATAGAGCATATAATAAGACCAAGTATATATCGGCCTCGCCGGAAGTCTCTTTAATCCTGTCGATTTCTTCAGTCTAGGCAATATTTATCTTTAACTCACTCTTTTATCCTTGTACCTATTTATGAATTATTTCACGGAATTCTGTATTTTGGATGACATCGAAATATCTTCCAGTAACGCGAGTCGTTTGGATTTTTATTTCTGGATACCGGACTTTACCAACTTTTCTTGGATTTCACCGTTATTGGATATTCTAATCTTCACTCAACCATCCATTCACGTGAAATTATATTTCTCCCCTCCCCCCATTCCCTCTGCTTCACTATTTTTAACTTACCAAGTAAGCTCTATGGCTTACTGGTAGTTTCATTAAATACTTTATAAGCAAAATCCTATTCCGCATTTTGTTAATTCCTACCCTCTTATGAGAAGAAAAGTATTTCGTTCGAAACTCCGCGGATTAAGTACAATCCACTTAATTTGTGTCTCCTTTTTTTGAAAATTAAATATGTTTTTAGCGCTTCTTAAAGTGTTTTAACATGTTTTATTAATTCTTTGTTCTTATATATATATATATATATATATATATATATATATACATATACATATGCATATATATACACATATATATATACATATATATATATACATATATATATATATATATATACTCATGACTGTTTACCATGTATGCCTTACTTTCCTTCAATAAAAATCCTTTGATTAGCAGTAATTTTCACTGATGATTGCGAAAACTTGAAGGATTACTGTCTGTTGGTATGAAATTAAATGTTAATGTGTATATAAAAAATGATATATGCGTGTGTAAAGAGAGGCACGATGGAAAGGTGGAAAGAAAGAAAGAGATAGACGGAGATAGACAAACATGAATTCATTTGTAATATTTTCCACCATTTTGTAAGAAAAATCCATCTTGCTAGTAAAATTTCTGATCTTCCAAGATTACGCCATATCGCCATATTCCAAAGCAGAAATCTTCAAAAATTTTAGCAATAACAATTGACAATAATTAACCATCTATAACGCTATGCACATTACACTGCAATTATGCAATCGAGAAGAAATAAAAAAGAAACTATTTTAACTTACATGCAGGGACAATTTTCGCGTTAATACGAACCATAAATTAATTAAGAGGCGCAAAGTTTCCAGTCGCCTGTTACTAATGAAATAACGCGAAACAGAAGAGTCGTAAAATGAAAAGAAATGTGTAACATGGCGTGTCGAATTGAAAAAAAGAAAGAAAACGGAAGTGACTCCATTTTATCTACTGATCAACACCTGTTCATTCGCACGCGTTAAGTTTCACGCATGCGCGATTTCTAATTACGGAGTCATGTTCATTCGTTATCTCTCTCTCTCTCCCTCTCTCTCTCTCTCTCTCTCTCTCTCTCTCTCTCGCTTTCTCTCTCTCACACACACACGCATATGCACACACTTTTTTCCTGGAGTGATTATCTTTGCCCTTTCTTTCTTTTCCCCTCTCTCTCTCTCTCTCTCTTTCTCTCTCTCTCTCTCTCTCTCTCTCACTGCTGATAACAGATTAGACGGGCTATTTTAATGGCCGACTGAACGTGTAAGTTGATAATCATGAGTACTATACTTGTTAATATCATCAAACCTTGAGTATGACAAAAAAAAAACGCACGCGGCCGTGCGCCTTACTTTTTACTTTGAGGTGACAAAATAAGGGAGATAAGTTGTCTTAACTTATTTTTAAACCCATGCAGACAAACGAAGTATTGTTTAATAATTTATTACCTTTTAAATATTAATCTATTGATTTTTTTGTTTTGCTTTTTTGTTGTTATTTTTAATATATGTGATGGTATTATATATTAGGACCCTAGGTCAGTAGGTAAAGATTGCGCCAATTAATTAGAAAAATTGAAAGTGTAACAGTGACTACACGTCGGCGAATAGAGATGGACCCAATGCACCTGATATAAGTGATACGGGGATTCTGTGCTTAGCTCTCTAGATAAAACGTGTTAGAAGTAGGAGTTAATGGTTACAAAAGAAATGATCACATGCTCGAGGATTGGAACATAGTGTCGAGCAGCAACGATCTAGTAATCTGAAAGAAATTATCTTGACCATTTATTAAGTCCAAGTAAGAAAATTAATCAAACAAGAAATAAATTTTAGCGTTTGTTTTATAAGGACTAAATTTGGTCTCTCCCCTCGTGAACGATCTCCTCTCCCTAAAAAAAACCTTTAAAATCGCCAATAAGTCTCCACTATTCCATGCATGGGTTTTATTCACGTGGCTTGAACAGCTGATCGACAAACACTAAACGAGGCAACGATACACGAAACGACACACAGAGAAAAACAATGAAAATGAAAAGCAGGGCAAAGCAATGAAGAGAAGAATGGTCAGAATTATACGTGGTAGAACGATAAAATTGTCGCCATAGAAAAGACGATATGATTCCATTTCTGTTTTATGAAAACCGGTTTTCCTTTTTGTTGCAGATCATCTATTTGTTATGTACAAATCCCAAGAACGATAAGAGCCTTCTAACATGCCTGAAAGTGACATAATGTTCAACGACCGAGATCGGAGATGCGCCGCTGTACATCTCATGTTCTCCACAAATCCAAGTTATGACAACACGACCATTGTCAGGACCCTCAAAATGTGTCCAGACTTATGAAAACAAAGTTTCCAGCTACGGTTATGGTCTTTCGTGTGGTTTCAAGCGAAGGCCACATCATGCCATCTCACGTCTTCGAAGTCGGCTTGAAAGTCAATGCCAAAGTGTACCTGGATGTGCTGAAGAGTTGTATGATCCCCTAGTGCAATTAGGTGGCAGCTGGCAGAACCTGAGTGTGGCAGCAGGATTCGGCGGCGACCCACAAGTCCAGAGGGACCAAGGCTTGGCTTCAGAAGGAGTGCTACGACTTTGTACCCTGCTCGCACTGTCCCCTCTTCCCGCGACCTGAACCCGTTGGACTACTTAATTTAGTCATACGTTGAACACATCACTAACATGATCACCCACAACACCATAACCAATCTGATCGCCGCCATCCGCCGAGTATTCGCCGAGCTCCTGCTGGCACTTGTGGAAAAGTCATGTTCATAGTTCCGGACAAATATCGAGGGAATAATTGAGACTGAAGGCGGTTACATTGAATAGACTGTTACATAATCAAGTTAGCTGAATTGATTTTTTCACTAAAAATGTAGTGTTTATTTCTTTAGGGTGACACTTTTGTCATTTCACCCTGTACAAAATGTAAATATAAATAGAAACTTGCTTAATAATATTTAGATTGGAAATAAGATTGACCTGATGATTTAATAAAGTTCTATGTAATTTTTATTCTTCATCTTCTAAATTTAATTTAGAAATTGCTCCTCTTAACTAGGTAGAGCGTCTACTATCTTGATAGGTTTGCTTTATAAAGAAAATATACTATTTTAGTTTATTTATTGTGAGTTCATTTATTACATATATATGTATGTGTGTATCACCAGTAGGATTTTACACTAATAAGGACGATGTCATCCAACAAACTAAAACAAATATTAATATTTTTGAATGGTAGATATAATTTTTTTATGACACTCAAACAACGTCGCAGCTCACACAAGTCATGAAAGCCGCAAACCGGAAGTTCTAGACTTGAGTATTGCGTTTATTAAGTCTTATGAGTTTAACAGGTTTCCTTCAATAATTACAATTTATACTGGTTCAAAAAAATCTATAACGTCTCATAAAATACTAATCAAACACCTGCATTAATGTATGTACGAAGCAGACATGTCAAGATAGATCTCAGGGTTGAATCACACTGATAAAAATAGAAACCAAAATGATAACCACTCCAAGTAACTACAGACCCATAATCTGATTAGCAACCACGTGAAAAATCTAAACAGAACAACTTAATGAACACATTTAGGATTCCTTTAATAATTGTGAACTACGTCCTGAGAATAAAATATGATATGGATGACTACAGAAATACATACGACAGAGTCCCTCAATCATGAATAATACAATGCTTAAGAGTGTACAAAATATCAGATAAGATGATTCATCTGCAATGGAAACATTAGGACTGACAGCTGAAGATAAAAAAAATGAACTTGAACTGACAACTGAGGATAAAGATATACCACTACTATGATGCATCTTAGCAATACACTAAGGAAATAATAGCAATGGCCAAAAACACATTACTTGAAAGTACTTCTATTAAACTCCTCGGCCTAACGTTCACAGGGAACATGAGTTGGAAGAGACACATTGAGAGTATTTCTAAGATCACTGCGAAGAAGGTGGGCTCTCTCTACCGTGCTAGAAAGCTACTTACGTTCGAAAGCATCTGGTACTTCTGTAAGGCCACCATTCGCCTATGTATGGAGTACTATTGTCACATTTGGGCTGGTGCATTTGCTACTAGTCTCTCCCTCCTGAATAGGGTTCAAAAGAAGGTCGCCTGATATAAAAAAAATAGATAGTTTAAGTGCCATCAGCTATAATCGAAACCGAAACCAAAACTCATGAAGAATTCTTGGTAAAAGAGGAAGACCTCCAATCTGTGGTGGAATGGGGACAAAAGCGGTTGGTCGCGTTCAATGCTGCCAAGGCTAAACTAGTTTCATTCAATAATTACAAGAAACCCTCTCTACCACCTATAGCAATAGCCAACGACTCTTTATCTGAGAGTACATCTTTCAAACTCCTTGGCCTAACGTTCACACGTAACATGAGTTGGAACAATTACATTGAAGGCATTGCCAGGGCCGCTGCAAGAAAGGTGGGCTCTCTCTACCGTGCTAGACAACTACTAACACCCGAAAGTATCCTGTATCTCTATAAGGCCACCATTCGCCCCTGTATGGAGTATTACTGTCACGGCTGGGCTGGTGCATCTGCTACTAGTCTCTCGCTCCTTGACAAGGTTCAAAAGGAGTCGCAAACCTGATAGGCCCTGAACTGGCATCTAAGCTTCAGCCTCTGTCCCATCGACGAAATGTTCATCCCTCTACCTATTCTACAAGTACTTTAATGGTGAATGCTGTGATGAATTACAATCACTTGTACCCCCTCGACGGAAATACCTCCGACAAACCCGACAAGCAGCTAGATCACACCCCTGAACTAGGTGTAAGAAAGCCTTCTACTCAAATAGTTTCTTCCCCAGAACTGCTAGACTTGGAAATCTCTTTCGGGATTCTGCTTTCCCAAATGTACTGACATGCAGAAGTTCCAGTGGCATGTAAACAAACATCTTGCTGCTCATCCCGTGCATAATGTCCTTGCAACTTATGTCCCGATATTAGCCCTCTACTTCAAAGTGGCATTGTGCCTTGTTTAGTGTGAAAATTGAATTAAAAAAAACGGATCACTTGCATGCAAGGCGAGTATTATGCTACCTGAGTCACTGCGCCACATACCTCTGAACAGAAGGCAGTCTCGCGTATGGCGGCTATATGGAAATAACGAGCAGTGTGCGAAATTACGTCATAGTAAGGAAAGAGAAGAGAAAGACTATAAAAAAGAGAGATCACATGAGAGACGTGGGTGAAGTCACGGTCGTAACGTGAAGTCATGCGTGGCAGGAGAGTGAGCAAATAAATGTTGTTGTTAGAAAAAAGGTTAATAAAGTTATTACTTGTTCTATGTTCCTTGCCACGTACCCTACTTCAACGTGTTGGGTCTACGTGTGTAAACGTGTGTAACGTTACACAATGAAGTCTATTAGCTAACACAGATCAAGGAAACCGCGGTTAAATCCGATAGTGAAATATACCTACTTCTTCTCAACAAAGCGTGTAGTCATCAAACTACCAAAAACCCAGGTCGATGTCTCACAAGCAGGGATTTATAGTCGCAAGGACGATGTCATCCAACAAGTTTTTCATTAGATGACACACACGAACACGAACACACACACACACACACACACACACACACACACATATATATATATATATATACATATATATATATAGCAAAAATGGTAATTAGGATTGAACGTGCTCAATATTATTGCAGAGTAAATATATATGTTTTTATTACCGTTTTATCTGCTTAGTTACACATGTTTCGGTTACTAAATCGTTTATACGGTAATCAAATATGAGTATATAAACAGATAAAACGGTAATAATAATAACAATAATAATAATAAAATTAGTAATAATAATAATAACTAGCAGGACCCGTGGAAATTCCACGGTAGTTAAAATCTTTTAAAACACATCAGTAAGAAATTCCTTATAAAAATGAACGTATGGAAGCAAGTAGAACAAACAAAGAACTTTAGTTTAAACTTTTATTGAAGGTCAATACGATCGTAACTGATGCTGTTGATATTGTCAGGAAGTGCTGGTGATGATTGAGGCGGTGACAGGGACGTCGATCAGCTGCTTGGAGTGAGAATAGTGGTCAGTCAGCAGATTCTTGGGAGTCAGATTGTGAATTTAAAAAACTGTGTGACATTGCTGACATCGATTTTGTGCAAGTTCTGATGACCCCAAGTTATTTAATATTTCAGGACATTTTGGATTACATGTGTGAGTAATGAATAGGTCACAGAAAACTGCCATTGCATCTTGATAAAGCTGTTGTAGATTCCTAGGACTTCCTGTAAATGTAGATGGTAGAATAACTGGTACACCAGAATAACCATCTTCATTCCTTGCTAAATGATCCATTAAGCCAGAATATTGAGCAGCTCTTAGTTGACTTTGATGGCTTTTAATGAAGTTAAATAAGCAACTGTCAACTTTTACATATGCGATAGACTTTTCTATTCATTTTGAATTTTATTCAATAAAGATTTGGAAATTCACAAATATTTTTTAAGTCGATAATATATATATATATATATATATATATATATATATATATATATATATATATATCCATGTGATGATTGTATCGATTGGTTTCCTAGATGTAAGTCTTATTAAACTCGCCTGGTTATAAAAGAGTGCTCAATGCAGGACAGAGTTGGTATATAATTATTTTTATTATGCAAACATTATTGGTTACATGTGTGAAAACATATTTCAGTTGAATCCCAATTCAAAGAGACCACTTCATCAGACCGAAAATATCGATCCTTTTTTGGTCTGATGAAGTGTTTTTCTTGAATTGGGATTCCAACGAAACATGTATGCAAATATGTAATCAAAAATGTTTGTATAATCAAAAAACTATATATATATATATATATATATATATATAATATGGAGTAAAAAGATTAATAATTATAAATTATGAATCAGTTTCAAAAGGAAAGACAAACAAAATCCACTTGAATGTACGATAGTTTCGGAAACGATATTCATTTTATTAAATTAGCAATAATTATTGTCAATAATTATTGTCAAAAATTATTGACAATAATTATTGACAATAATTATTGACAATAATTAACAAAGATTTTCTCTTCGAATACAATCTCCTCATCAGCAAAAATAGGCGGGGAATAAGTTTAAAACACCAAAGATAAACTAGCATTTTTGTAGTAAGCAAGGCTGATATTCCTGCAAATATTTAAAAACATAAGAACACAGGAGTTATTAATTTTATATTGATAGTGAAAATAGAAAACTAGGAATAAAATTAGGAGAAAAAAAAGAAGAAAAAGAAGAAAAAAATTTAGAATAATAAAAAAGAAACTTTATTTAAATACCTTATTAATTTTGATTATAAAACTTGTTTTAAGTTCAGTCATTATATCTTTGGGCATGCTGCCGTATCTTGTCTCCGAATGGTTGTTATAATTATTTAGAGTTTCTTTTAATTTAAAAACACGGGGCTAATGAACAGTTAAAACATCTTTTTGATTCGACACTAAATATAAAATTTAAAATCCAAGGGAGACAACTGTTATTTTTTGACAAATGAAATAAAATAAAAATTTTCTTAATGATGTAAGGAAGATAACTTAGTATTTAGTATATATATATATATATATATATATATATATATATATATATATATATATATATATATATATATATACTGAGTGTCCGGCGTTGCCCGGGTGTTTGGAGGTGTATGCTGAGCAAAAAAAAAACGGTTATTTTTTTTAACGTTGACCCCTATAATAACCCCTTCAAATTTATTGTTTAGGACTCAAATTAAATAATTATGTTAGATCCATGTCCAAGGAACCTATATCTAAGATTTCAAGTGTTTAGATACAAAATTGTAAGAGGAGTTTGGTAGAGTTCTCAAAGGTCGTATCGTTGAACGTTGACCCCTTAACAGCCATATTTTTGGCCGAGAACCAATCACATCGATTTTCCCAAATCTCAATACCCTGTATATCAAATTTCGAGTCTGTAGACTAAAAATTGACAGAGTTATTGCGTAGGGAAATGTACACAGACACACACATAGATACACACAGAGACACACAGACACTTTCGCTTTTATATATATATATATATATATATATATATATATATATATATATATATACCAAAAAGTCCATATTCCAAATTCCAAAATGTTGCCCATCTTATCGTTTATTTCTTTCAGCATGTGAACATGTTCAGTTCTTCACAGCAGCTGTTTCGTAGCGCAGAACCACTAATATAAATATCATGTAAATTTTTTAATCTTTTCCGCCCTGGCTCAGCCGAAGAAAAGGAACTCGTAAACTTTAAAAGAAAAATAAGAAGAATATGGGCATGATTCCATAAATCCGAAAAAATCGTACAAGTAGTTGCAATTGTGTTATGTAATATTTACGCCATCTTTGATTTTAGATGCAACACGAACACACACACATACACTCACTTATGTATTACACAATTTCAGGAGCTAGGCTAACTCTTATAGACCGTTCGTATAACTCTTTCTTTCGAAGTAAATGAGGGGAAGAAGCTAAAATAGAAAAGAGAAAGGAAGAATGTAAATTGAAAGATTTAAACATCGAAAAGTTATAAAACCAAATAAAATAATAAACGGAAAGAAGTAATAGATTTTTTGAAAGAATACTTCTTAGGTTGAGAAAGTCCAGAGGCAACGATACACACAGTTTAACATGCCAAATGTCCAGGAAGTTGAAAGCATATGTGTACGAGGGGTGGAGGAATGCAGTGCGATGTGGGTTGGTATTGAAGGAGTAGCAGGAACTTGAAAACAAATGGCGGGAAAATGATAACGGGGATGAAAGATTCTACGCGATGTGGAGAACGCCATTGCGAAAATTTTGTGAGTCATTCTTAGCTTCCGGCGTAAAAAAAAGAAAAAAAAATGAATGACAAAACTAATGCTTTAAATAAGTAAATAAATGAATTTTCAAATAAGTGAAATTCGAAATAAAATTTAAAAAGATACTGAATTTTATTTTTAACGATTTCACAAATAAAGGATCCAATTATGATGGTATTTTTGTATGATTCTACTATTTATTTTTGTGTGTGTGTGTGTGTGTGAGTGTGTGTGTGCGTGATTCGAAGTATTGTTTCCATATTATTGAGTAACTGTTTATCAGGGGCCGAAAGCAACTCAGGGATAAGAAGTAATAATTGTCAGATGGGTCGATCGGTCATGGTTGAAATTTGGTATAAATTTATTGTTTAAGAGAACGACTCAACAAGAGCTTGTTTATGTTGGACGTATATTTTACAGTAGCTAGTAGGTATCATTTTTTTCTTTTTACAAAGGAGTCACCACTTATCAAGGTCCGAAAGCCACTCGAGTATAAGGATTAATGAATTTAAATTGGTAGTTTAGTAATCGTTAATGGTGTAAGTTAGATAGAATTTGATTATTTAAGAGGACGGTTAAATAATAACTTGTTTATATTGGGCTTGAAGAATATCATATTGTAGTTGGCCGGGAAGCATGCTAGCGGAACAGTGTTCCACATGCTGGCAATTCTAGGAAATAAGCTTTGTCCGTAGAATCTGCGTTTATATTTAGGCACAGAGAACGGCGAAAATTGTTGATAGTGGTTATATCTAGTCGAGTGTTTTTGTGAAGGTTTGGCAAGAGGGGGGATAGATTTGGAGTTCAGACGAGCACTTTCCATGAAAATAACGACAGAGCAGAAACAGGCTCGCAACATCTATTTAGGTTTCGAAACCGCAAGGTATTTGTATTCCACAGACGATCAGTTCTAGGAAAAAAAGCTTTGACCATGAAATTTCCGTTTAGTTTTAGGTAGAGATAAAGAGTAAGGTAAATTGCTCATTGTGTCTTCAAAACTATGTTGATACTAAAATAACAACCAGAGTTCATGGAAGATCGTAGGTAAATTTAACCCATTCTTGTGAAATTCTAGATATAAAGAAAAGAGCAACAGGGTACATTGAAAAAATAATAATAACTAGCGGGACCAGTGGAAATTCCACAGGGGACTCATTCATATGTAATATATTGATTTTGGCATTCTGTAGATGTCCAGTGTAAATGGAGTCGCTCTGATATTATTGTAGCTTTTTTTGGTTAAAACTGCAAAAGTATTTATCTAAGCTAACACGAACGCTGGGTAAAGTTCGGTCGAAAAGTACGCTTAAATATGATATTTTAATTCTTGCAGATTTCATATATATTTTTATAGAGTTAATATTCTATCGATGTTTATATGTTATAAAGTTGTGATTTCAAAGATAGAAAATATATCTATATGACTTTTGTGCCTTAGCTTGAATCGAAACCTGAATAAAAACTTATGAAAAAAAAAAATATATATATAATTTGAGTTCCTGAACCATAAGTGAAACCGAAACACAAACTTATGAAATATTCTTAAAAAAATTATTTATAAAAAAAATAGATAGTTTAAGTGCCATCAGCTATAATCGAAACCGAAACCAAAACTACTGAAGAATTCTTGGTAAAAGAGGAAGACCTCCAATCTGCGGCGGAATGGGGACAAAAGTGGTTGGTCGCGTTCAATGCTGCCAAGACTAAACTAGTTTCATTCAATAATTAAAAGAAACCCTCTCTACCACCTATAGCAATGGCCAACGACTCTTTATCCGAGAGTACATCTTTCAAACTCCTTGGCCTAACGTTCACACGTAACATGAGTTGGAACAATTACATTGAAGGCATTGCCAGGGCCGCTGCAAGAAAGGTGGGCTCTCTCTACCGTGCTAGACAACTACTAACACCCGAAAGTATCCTGTATCTCTATAAGGCCACCATTCGTCCATGTATGGAGTATTACTGTCACATCTGGGCTGGTGCATCTGCTACTAGTCTCTCGCTCCTTGACAAGGTTCAAAAGAGAGTCGCAAACCTGATAGGCCCTGAACTGGCATCTAAGCTTCAGCCTCTGTCCCATCGACGAAATGTTCATCCCTCTGCCTTTTCTACAAGTATTTTAGTGGTGAATGCTCTGACGAATTGCAATCACTTGTGCCCCCACGACGTGAGCACCATCGACAAACCCGACAGGCTGCTAAATCCCACCCCCAAACTGTAGAGATCCCTAGATGTATAAGATCTTTTTACTCCAATAGTTTCTTCCCCAGAACCGCTAGACTCTGGAATTTCATTCCAGGTCCCTACTTCCCCAACAGTACTGACGTGCAGAAGTTCAAGTGTAACGTGAACCGACATCTTACTGCCCAAATCCCTATATAGTACCCCATTTGTTGTTGCCCCTGATAGTAGCCCCCTACACCAAAGTGGCAATTTGCCTTGTTTGGGGTGAAAATGTAATTTAAAAAAAATAGAACATAACAATTAAACGATTCAAATGTAAGCGTCACACACAAAAGAACACACACGCTATCGTATTAATATATATATATATATATATATATATATATGTGTGTGTGTGTGTGTGTGTGTGTGTTTTTTTTTTTTTTTTTTTTTTTTTTTTACAAAGGCATCACCACATTATCAAGGCCCAGAGGCCACTCAAGGATAAGGGTTAAAGAGTGTACAGTAGAAGTTGGTCAATATAGTAATCATTAGTAATGAAAATTTGGTAAATTTAATAACTTATATGGAACGGCTCATCAAGAACTTATTTACTTTAGACTTGAACAAAACCATATTGTAGTCAGCCGGAAAGCAGGAAAACGGAAGACAATTCCACCGGCGTGCAGTTCTAAGAAAGAAGCTTTGTTCATGGAATCTACGTTTAGGTTTAGGCACAGATAAAGAGTGGGGGAAATTATTGATAGTGTTTACAGCTAGACGAGTGTTTCTTGTGAAAGTTTGGCGAGGGGGGACCATAGATTGAAGCTCAGTTGAACACTTTCCATGAAAATAACGATACATCAGAGACAAACTCGCAACATCTCTTCTGTGAGATAGAGGTTGCAAGGAGGAGAAAAGGACATCTCCTACGAGGCTACGAAGTCTATTTTGAACTCTATCAAGGCAGGACAAGTTCTTTCTAGCAGCTCCTGCCCAGATGTGGCAACAGTATTCCATCCTTGGACGTACCTGGCTCTTATATAGATAGAGAATAACATCAGCAGTGAGATATCTACTGGATCGATAGAAAGATCCCACCATTTTTCCAGCGGCCTTGGCAACAGATTTGATATACGTGTTCCATTTAAGATCAGGAGTAATGGTCAAGCCCAGAAGCTTGTCAAAACTTGAGGCCTCCTGAAGACGAGAGCCATTCATTTCAATTGATGACAAATGTGGATTAGAATGTTGATGATGTAAAGAGAGAAGCTTGGTTTTAGATGCATTAAAAGTAACCAGCCACTCCTTTCCCCATTGTACTACGTGCTCAAGATCAGAGGAGAGAGAATTGGAGAGAACTTGCTCGTTTACTGTCTTAGATGTGGTACCATAAATGGTAGTGTCGTCAGCATAAATGTCTACAAATGATGTAAGGATATGATTTGGAAGATCATTAATGTAGATCAGGAAAAGAGTTGGGCCCAGGATGGATCCCTGAGGGACACTGGCATTAATACTGTGAGCTTCTGATTTTTGCCCCTCAACTACTACTCTTATGAACCTATCAGAAAGAAATGATTTAATAATTGAGAAGACTTTTCCAGCTATACCATAGCTAGCGATCTTATGAAGTAAACCTTTATGCCATACCCTATCAAAGGCTTTAGATATGTCAAGAGCAATTGCCCTAGAAAGATTGCCACCGTCGAGAGATTTGCTAATCCTATGTGATGTAACTGTAAGGACATCTGCTGTAGATCTAGCAGAACGGAAACCATATTGAGTGTCACTAAGAAGGTTATTTTTGTTGAGATGTTTGATTACTTCTGTATTTAATACAGATTCTAGCAACTTACTCATGACGCACAGGAGACTTATTGGCCTGTACTGAGAGGGGGATGAGCGATCACCTGAATTCTTAAATACAGGGCATACTGATGAGATTTTCCAGGGAGATGGGAAACTATTCTCCTTAAGACAACGCTTAAACAGTTTTGTAAGTATGGGCGCTAGTTCAGGTTGAAGTTTTTTGAGTACTATAATTGGAATACCATCAGGGCCAGTTGCTTTACTGGAATCAAGGTGTGTGTAATTAATAATAATAAATATTAATATTATTATTATTATTATTATTATTATTATTATTATTATTATTATTATTATTATTATAAATAGACTAAGAGAAACCGGAATTGACGACGAAGACTGAGATTATGCCACCAACAGCAATGCTGTATACAGCTAAAATCTTAAGGAAAACCTTTGAGTGTAGAAACTAGTTCACATGAGAGACAAATTCTTACTGGGCATATATAAACTGCAACAGGAATGAAACGAAAGGTGAACCCAAGAGAACTGGTACATCAAAAACGAAAAATGGCTGTTCTTTCTTTCCCCTCTTCCCTCCTCCCTCTCCCCTCTCTTCTTCTCTTCCCTCTTTCCCTTTCCCCTTCCGCATTTCCCTCTACTCCTTCCCTTACCCTTTACCCCCCCCAAAAAAAATATTGGTGTCAGTATGACTGGCACCGCACCAAATAGTCGAAATGTAAAGGAGGGTCGAAAGACCGAGAAGAGAAAGCACTAACCAGGCCTCCACTGGATGAATGCGGAGAATACTGAGATCGTGGGGAGGCTTATTGCCATTTAAATTCCAGTGAAGACCAATAGCCGCTACCATTGAGAACCTCTGATCTAGACCATTGCTTTAGAGACATTCTAGATACAAGTTGACTATATATATTTCGTTACTAACATTGATTTCTTTTGCAAAAACTAAATAATATTTGTTTTGTTGTTGATTGTTACGTTGGGTCAGACATACTTGAGCTGGGGAAGTAGCGATAAATATCGATGATGTACTGGATATTTTAAAATGTATGAAATTAGTTTTGGTAGACATTTCTCTGGAGACACACTTGTAAATGTTGAGTAGCGATGTGTTCTGTAATCATTTGTAGTCACTGATAACGAAAAAGGTTTTTTAATAGGGTTTTGTAGTTTACGAAGTTCAGTTTACAGCACCATGTAGGCTACATATCACAACTACATCCCATGAAAATATGGGTGGGAAACCTCTTGTCGAATCTTCACTGAGAACGGGAGTAGAGTTACCAACTTATAGTAAGTAGATATTAACAATATCACATTTTTGTATGTGTGTGTTATGTCTGTTAATGTCGTTTATTTACGTGTATTAGTGCACCTTGCCTCATCTCAGGGTGGGAGGAAAATACTATCCCTGTGACAGAGCCATATGTAAAACAATTCTGGGCTCGGTCTTGCCACAAACACTGCAATATGAAAACGCGACGGAAGAAATGGACAACAAAAGTGAAGGTCCTGGATATGACCTTAAACTATATCCGATGGTGAGGCCCCAGCTTGCGGGTTTGGGGGAGTGTGGAGCCACCCTTTAATTGCCATTGCTCCCAGGTCCACTCTGACCCGGAGTGGTAGTACCTGTTAGAGTCACAACTATGGGTTAAATAGAAACTGACTTGAAACAAAAGAAAATATATTCTATTAAAAATCTTTTCTCCCAAATCTTTGGATTCGCCATTAAATAACATGAAAAGGGTTGATATGCCGTAAAACAAAACAATCAGCCAACCAACCAACCAACCAACCAACCAACCAACAAAAGTCAATGGACTGGTAATGGAATGCTATTAAAGAAATCACCCCAAAGACCAAGAATATGGTACATATCCAGTGACTACTATACAACAGAACAAAAAATTGCGGACCAAGCGCTACTTACTCTCAAGAGAGGTTGGCTTTCAAATCTAGAACTAATGAGAACACAACACAAGACAAATGATGAAACAGACCAAGAAGAACCTCTCACAAGAACCCAACTCATAGAAACTCCGGGTGTGGAAGACCTGCAACACTCAGACGCAAGAAACTTGTAGACCGACATCTATTAAACAACGGAACTTAACGAGAATGAAGCAGCTGAAGTAGAAAACATCATACAAGTTATGAACGAAGAAAGAACAAAACTCCCATCTTTAAGGTATTAAGAGTTGAAGATTAAGCTCTTCCCATACATGTTAATATTAACTATTACAGAATTAAACTATTCCATTTAGGCAGTTGCCGAAACAGTAAGCATGAAGGTAAACGCAGAAAAAAGACGGGGTAAGAGAATGAACCTGGATGGGAATTGAAGCTGGGATCAAACTTAAAAAAGAAATCACATCGATGAACATAATGAAAGCAACTAAAAAGGATGAAATAGTAGAAATGTAACTAACAGAGATGAAGAAGAAACAGGAAAAATCGAAACAAAAAATAGTAGCCAAAGAAACGAAATTAAAACGATACAGATACAAATCTGAACAGTGCAGGTCCTGGATATGACCTTAAACTATATGCAGTGGTGAAGCCCCAGCTTGCGGGCTTTGGGGAGTGTGGCGCCACCCTTTAATTACCATTGCTCCCATGTCCACTCTGACCCGGAGTGGTAGTACCTGTTAGGGTCCCAACTATGGGTAAAATAGAAACCGACTTGAAAACAACAAATATATTCTATTAAAAAAAAATTCTTCAAAATCTTTGGATTCGGCATTAAATAACCCGAAAAGGGTTGATATGCCGTAAAACAAAAACAACCGACAAACCAACTGAACAGTGCAAGAAATAATGAAAGCCAATTCTATCAAAATTTAAACGGAGGAAAACCAATAACAGAGAAACATGATAGAAACAAAACGCTACAAGCCAGATATGGAGAGAGCGACATAGTCATAATAGAAATGCCGAATGGCTGAAAGACATCAAAGAAGAATCACAGCAATTGAAGAAAGGGGCAGAGTAGGAAATCAGGAAGGAAACCCTCAAGATAACCCTCTGAAAATTGCAAACTTGATAGCACAGTGTCATATGCAGAATAAACGCGTACTGGTTCAAAATTGCACAACACTATATGAAAGACTAATTCAGAATGTGAAAAGATGTATCCACGAAGCAGACATGCCAGAATAGATGACCAAAGTTAGAACCACGCTGCAGCAAAAAGACTGAGAAAAACGAACCATCCCGGCAACTACAGTCTTATAACATGTTTACCTATAATGTGGAAAATACTAACAGCAAAACTGACAAAACTAATTTATCCAGAGGAACCGAAAAGGTGCCAGAAAGGAGAAAGAGGAACACATGACCTATTATACATATACCAAATGATCCTGAGGAGGTAAAAAGGAGAAAAAACAACTTAGTCACGGCATGGATCGATTATAATCAAGCGTATGACAGGATTACACAATATAATAGAATGCCTGAGAATGTAGGAAATACTTGCAAGATAATCAATTTGATAGAAAATTCAATGAGAACATGAAGACTTGATCTGACAGCTGGTGGACAATACATAACTGAGATTAAAATACAAAGAGGATACAGGTTAACAAATACAGATAAAAGAATGAACCACCTAATGTACACGGATGACCTGAAACTGTTTGTAAAAACCAAGAGAGAGAGCAAGATACGTTAATAAGCATAAGCATAATATTTAGCCAGTATATCCGAATAAAATTCGATATGAAAAATTGCGCATTGAAGAGGAAAACTGGACAAAAAGGAAGGTATGGAGGGGGGTAAAGAATAGAAATTTTCGAATATATTAAGTCTATATTTTCATGAATACATGCATGGTCGAGAGAATCTGTTACTAAATAAAACAAGTAAAATAATAAATATATCAATTAAAGAACTGCAATACATATAAAAATGATTAACATTTGCCTAGAATAAAACAGAAAACAACAATTATACAACTTATCTTTATCTTTTAACACCTTCCGCCTGTACTCAACCAAACGGGGATGAGGGCACTAGGTGAACATGATAACTACAAATACCTGGGAGTTCTGGACGCACACATTATCAAAGCAACAGAAATGAAAGGGAAAATTGGAAAGGGATACCTCAGCAGAATAAGGAAACTTCTTGAAACAAAACTATGTAGTAGAAACTTTTTAAAAAATTATAAATAAATGGGCAGTGCCACTAATAAGATACTCTGGACCGTTTATAGTTCGAACCATAGAAGAACAGAAGTATCTCGACCAGGAGACCAATAAACTCATAACTACGCACACCCAAAGGATGATACTTACATGGAAGTTGGGGGAAGCGGGCTTGTTTGTATAGACGACTGTAAACTGCACAAAAAATCATCCAAAGGATGATGCTGACCTACATTACCTTCTTTATAAAGCAACAGAGACTGAAAAAATGAATGAGGCAAAATATGAGAGGGTGGCGATAAGAGTAGAAAAGAAAAATGGGAAAAGAACAAGTACATAAAGGTGACACAAGGAAAAAGCAAATGCAGACCCTATGGACAAAGAGATAAAACAATAAATCACATAACAAGCGAATGCGGCATACTAGGCCAAAAAGGATATAAAAATAGACATGATCAAATGGAGAACGCAGAATACTAAAAATTATGTAGACAACTGCATTTTGAACACCCAGCTTGAAATGGTACAAGCACAAACCGGCAACTGTACTTGAAAATGAATATCACAAAATCTTATGAGACAGGAATATACAGACGGATAAACCCATCCAAGCAAGATGACTAGATGTCATAATAGTTAACAACTAGCAGATCAAAGAGTAAAGACCAAGGAGGGAAAGAAGCGAAGCAAATACACGGAATTTGCTAGAGCGCTGAAAGGGATATCGAAGATGAAAAAAAGTTAAGATAACACTACTAATAGTAGTAGCACTGTGAACAATCCCGAAAGACTTTGAAAAAAGAATGGGAGACATTGGAATCAGGGGGGATGGCTTAGAAGATACAAGGGATATTAATAATGAAAACGGCTGAAGTAAATATACATGACCAACGCGCATATAGAAACTGTTATAAAAGTAATACATAAAGAAAGACTACATAGAATCCAGAAAACTGAAACTGCAGAATTCTTAATTACCCTTCCTAAAAAATCAAATTGCACCACATAAAATAGTCGAAGGGGGGGGGGTCAAGGAAGATAAAAAGACCGAGGAAAAAAGCACTAACCAGACCTCCACTAGATTAGTACAAAGAAAACTGGGACTTGGATAGGCTTATAGCCATCCAAATTTCAGTGAAGACCAATGGTCGCTGCCAACGAGAAAGCAATGGTAAACGGTTGCTGCGATAACGCAAATTAATTTGCAAAGTAATTGAAAGAGGTGGAGAGCTCTTGAAATCTGGGGAAACGTGTCACTAAAATTCTATGGAACACTACAAGTTGTTCTCAACGAGAAAACATTTGATGGCGTGTGAAAACTCCTAGTGAATTAATAGTAATTAGCTTATACATCTTACACAATTCATTATAAAGATTTTTCGCATATTCATTCTAAGTCAATTCAGCATTACAGTAGAACCCCGGGATACAGCATTAAAACTTAGTAACAGTACAGTATATAATACACATGAATATAATCAAATAACATTATAAATAACACCGTAAGGCCGGGGGCAAATACCATAACCAGGGACCGGAAAACATTGTATTCCACACGTAACCTGAAAAAAGCCGTATCCTAGAGCTACCGTATCCCGGGATTCTACTGTATAATGGTCGGGGCGATTTGGAATATTCAATTTATTACTTTAGGGCATTTCAGGATGATAACGGTCGAAGATAATAAGCATATTTGTTATTGTTAAAATTTTGGGAGAGGAAATTGTATTAATCATTTTTAACTGATAAAGAGCGACTATAAAGAGAGGTAATTCGGTATTGTTTAATTAATGTTTGCGATGATGATGTTTTTGTGACACTGAACGGACATCAAACAAGTAAATTTGCTATGTAAAAAGGGACAGACCCCAGTAAGTAAAAGAGCAAACTAGATAAGTTGAAAAGGATATTTGGAAAAGGTTAGAATCGAACTCAGTAAGAAAAAATAAAAAGGAATACACATTGAAATCCTAGAAATGCAGAACAATTGTCATTGCTTTTGCAAAGAACCAAATATTATTATGTCAGAGATATTTGATTTAGGAATGCAGTCGATTGTTCATTCTTTAAGAAATAGCTGGATATTAAATATGTCAGTTAAAAGAATGGACAATACGAGTTTAGAAATAAAGATTAACAATATAGGTTAAAAACGATACAATTAATTTAGGAATTTCTTTGCTACTAGAGGCGTGTAGATGCATGTACAAAGCGCACGTGTAATTTCAAACGTGAGGGTGTCACATTGTATCACCACGCCTCTTGGAGGCGAAAGCAGGAAAGATACAACAATGTAATCGTAAAGGCTTGAATCCCTGACTATCCCCAGCTGGTATGAATAAAGAATCATCTATATTTGTAAACTGTTGCCTTCGTCTGTCGTTATTCCACTAAAAGGAAAAAGTAAATGTGTTTTATCTATCATCTTGTAAACGAACTTTGTATAACTCCCTTTCAAGTATTATGTGTCCCCCTCCGCCATCATCAATAAAGTATCTCCCCTCTGATGAGTTAAATAACTGTACGCATCATATCTCGCAGTCTCTGTTATAAATGCTCTTGTTATAAAATGTATCCCGTCATCTATCAGACAGAAAAATCTACACACTCGACGATATATACACTCCACGATATATGTACACCCACCTACACACAATGAGATACGGTTCTCAATATAAACTGACTACAAACCAACTTAATATTTAGATAAAACTGACGATAATGAATATATGAGTAAGAACTATGTTAACATTTTTTAATTTAATCATGAGTGAAAACAAAAAATAAATGAATAAAACGAATTTTTTGCTTACCTCTATAGTGAGATGAGAAAAATTTGGAAATCGTATGTATATATATTTATATATATCTATACATATATATATATATATAATCTGTCTGTTTAAATTGTGTATGTATGTATGTAATGTATGTATGTATGTATGTAATGTATGTGTGTATGTATGTATGTATGTAATGTATGTATGTATGTATGTATGTATGTATGTATGACTTGCAAAACTTTTGACAGAGGCAACGGATTTTCAGGAGATCGGTATCATTTTGAAGCTGGATCCTTCGGAAAACAAATATCGAAAAATTGGCCAAAACATTAATTCCTTCATCCTCAACTGGGCAGTTTTTGTTTTATCCCTTTTTCCTCTAGCGCGTTATGGGTTCGAACTTGCTTACTACTCCTATTTTGGGGTTGATGGGCTCACAATTTTCTTTTATTGGTTTATTTATTTTTTGCTCAACACACACCTCCAAACACCCGGGCAACGACGGGCACGCAGGCTAGTATATATATATATATATATATATATATATATATATATATATATATATATATATATATATATATTAGCTGATTGATCCGACGTTGCCCAGAATTGAATCTTTCACATTTCCATATTTTTATTGTCGTCGAAATCGGTGAAATCGCCTATTTTTCAATTAAATCGATTGAATGATAACTTTAATCGATGACCCATTGCGATGTATCGGGGGAGGGGGGAGCTTCACATTCCTCCCACAGTGACTTTGTTCACAACACAGTGTAGTCTATATTGCTGATTTTATTAAATTATTTTTATGTATATAATGGTTTGAATTAAAGTTTAAGATACAAAAGTCAAATATCATGTTTCAGTTATGTACTAAACAAATACATTCATTTCGAACGTGTGCCTGACATATTAAAGAACCTACTGTTGATTTTATATGCCTCGCTTTACTGGTTGTGCGGTGATAATGGCTTGATTTAAAGTTTAAAATATAAAAAGTCAAGTATCATGGTGTAATTGTGTTTTAAACAGAAAAAAATCATTTCAAACGCGCTCCTGTCATATCAACGTCCGTATTGTTGATTTAATTTGTTGAGGCTTTCGACTCCTGCGGTGATAAAACTTAACAACTTGTGATGTTAGGCTGTATAAGATGTTTACTTTGGTCAAAATTGCCTGTTCCTTCTTTCATCGGATTTTTCGATGATCGATTATCCATACTTATACAAAACATATCGAAGAACACTGTCAGGCATATAAATTACTTTCGTGTGAAATTTCATAAAAATTAGTCCAGCTGTTTTTGAGTCCATGATGAACGAACCCATGCACAGACACACAGAGAGAGACAAAGTTTTTTTTTTATTTAATATTAGAAGATATATGTGTGTGTGTGTGCATGCGCGCGCACATGTGTTTGTGTGTGCGTGTGTACGCGCACGCGTGTGTGTGTGTATTTAGGAAGCATTATTTCTCTTAGGCACATTTCATTAAATAAAATAGACGTTTTTTATCATTTTCAACTTCTGGATAACGGTCTTCACTTCTGGCAGGAACTTGTAATCGTCATATTTATTGTAAGTTCGAGTACTTTTTTAATCCTTCTGGATTCATCGAAAGCTAGAGATTAATCTAACTGTTTTTTAACAATTTATATATTTTTATAAAGTGGTTTCATTGGTTAATTGTTCTAATAAATTAACAAATATTTCTTTTACTATTGCTAAAACTATTTTTTTATTATTGCTAAAACTGGTTTTATAAATAGGAGTTTTTTTTTGTTATTAGTAATGCTTCTAATATTTCACTTTTCGTTTGGTCTGTTCAAGTATAGATGCGTTGTCAACTAAAATCTTCCTTAATTGGGACAGGGACAGGAATGTTGATTAGTCAAGTGGTTAAATACAGCACTGTTTTCGAAGCGATGCATGGTTACTCTCCCCAATAAAGTGGTGGTAGTTAAACCTATCTATATGTTTTCACCTTTATTGTCGGAAACACAGTCTCCCAAAGGCATTTTAATTCATAAACTAAGTTAATTTTATCAAGCAAATAGGTCGTAGTAGGTTAGAAGTTTTAAATTTATTATAGTAAATGATTAATTTTAGTTTCTGTTAGGGTCTATGCGTTGCACAAATTTATTAATACTATATTTAATACTTTTTTCATCTACTCTGTAATTATATTGCATTTAGTTTTTATAATAAAGTTTTATATGTGAAGTAGGTGTCCGTGTGAATTCTGTATTATTTCGGTTAATATTTTTCAATTTCCTAATTTGTTCATCAATAACATGGTTAGGATATCCATTATTTATTAACGTTTGTATTTCAATGACGAATCTGCAATCCGAGGTATGAATGAATTAAGATAGAATTCAAAAAGCAACTTATCAATAAAATGGGTAAAGTAAAACCACTATATAATATCTGAAACGATCGTACGCAGATTTAAGTTATTATTTGAATGAGTAAATGACAATCGATTAATTTCGTTAACCTCTTATTTTCACTACATTAGCTCTGGAAAATCTAACTCCTATCCTATTGAGCTGATCATATATCAACAGCATTTTAAACGATTAGTCTTAATTCTCATGGTTTCCTCACTAATATATACGTTAGCTTATTTAGTTGTCTATCCATTATTCGAGTATTCCCGCTACAGACAATTATATATATATATATATATATATATATATATATATATATATATATATATATATATATATATATATATATATAGTAATTTATAAAATATATATGGCGATTAAGCTACACTGAATATTCCGCGTTTCATCCACTCTAGGACTCCTCAAAACCTGAGTAGTCATAGATGTGATGAAACGCGGAATATTAAGTGTAGCTTAATCGCCATATATATTTTATAAATTACTAACTAGCTCTACCTACGTATTGAGCACTTTCGAAGTAAATACTTAAAGTTTACGCATAAATCTATACTTTTGTATATTAATTTTATGTGAGTAAATTAAGTACGTTGCCCGGTCGTAAAATACACTTAAATATTATATTTAATTAATGCAAATGTCTTATTTATCATAAACAGAAATACCGTCAATATTAAATGAAGCATTAAATCTCTTTAAAAACTAATATAACAAAGGAACGAAACTGAAACGAGTATTATATTTTGTTAAACAATTAATTTCTTAAGTAAAAAAAAGCAAATTAAAAAAATGCTCGAGCTGAGATCCAAAAGAAAACCTAAAGACAGTGAATCAAGTACGATAAACATTATAACAGCTTGACACAATTTTTAAAAAAGTGTTTACAAACCTTCTTAATGTAAGAAAGTTGTTATGTGTCAAAACCGCGCATGCGCAGCCGTGAAACAGTTGAAAAACAGATAAAAATTCGATAACCTTCCAAGTACCAGTTTTTCGATTTTGACTCCTTACCCGCCTATTTTCTTTCCGAATGAAAACCGATTAAAATTTGTCCCCCATGTCTGATTATCGTATATACCACATTTCAAGTCGGTAGATCATTTCTTCGTATAGTATATAGGTTGAGACGTGTCCTCACTTACACTTACACATCTTCTCACTTTTATATATAGATAGTCTCGAAGATGTACCCGACGTTTTCCGGTATTAAATGTAACGTTAAACCCTTTTAAAAATATTAAGTAAAGTAAAGCAGAAAAAAATCGAGACATGCTTTTTTGAAACGGTTTATTTCTTATATATTTTTTATTATTATTTGCGGACTGTTATCCTCATCTTCATAGTTGTTGTTTCACGACATTTCGGCCAACACATCCTCTGGCCTTCTTCAAGTGGTTGGTTAACTGTGACGGGATAGGAATGCTGAGTATCTTAACATCAGTAATTACTGCCTTCCATAGTTGTCGTCGTCTCATCACGTTATGCCAACTAATCATCTGGCCGGCTTCGGGTAGGATTGAAACCGCTTTCTGCAGACAATGCTCACTGTGAACCGTAGAGATTCGACTAAATAATAAATAATAAATAAATAAATTACAAATTCTCATCTCAAAGGATACCAATAATAAAATAATATAGTTCATTTCTTGTAAGTAAAAAAATACTCAAACTGAGATCGAAACCGAAACCTAAGAACAGTGAGTCAAGTACGCTAATCATTAGGCCAGTGTTTAAAAAGTGTTTTCAAACCTACTTATTCTTAGCATAATGTGAACGATTCGCGCATGCGCATCGTGAAACTGCTGACAAGCATAAAAATTTGATCACTCCCAAGTAACAATTTTTTAACTTATGACCTCTTAACAGCTCTTTTTTCCGGATGAAACACGATTAAAAAGTTTTTCAAGTGTCTGAATACCCTATATACGAAATTTGAAGCTTGTAG
>NC_136513.1:21335000-21405000 GCF_053919585.1 Euprymna scolopes | reverse complement strand
TAAACTTAATACGTAATCCTAAAGGTATTACTTCTTAACCAGTTTTTTAAACGAGTAAAAATAACCAGACTTTCCAATTTGATAAAAGTTCCATTATAGCATATTTATTATGGGGTGGAGCTGGAATGGTCGAACATTCTAGCTCGAGGTAGATAAAGGCAAAAAGTATCCATGCATTAACATGGGAGGGGAGACTATCTTCAAGTACTATCCTAAGCTGGGAATGAGGCAAAGGACTTATACTAAGTAGATATTAATAAGTCTTTCTCGCCTTTTTCCCCATTTTTTTTTTATGGAGAGTAGATAATGCATGTGGATGTGTTATCGGCAGCTCCAGTAACTCTCGCTTCTCCTTTTTTGTCCTTCGGTCCTCATTTCCAATGAGTGATTTTTCTGACAAAGGGTGAAGAAAAAGCTGCTTTTCAGGCCGGTAGTACTTTCTGAACAGTAGCCTGAGATGTCATAAAATTTCTGTTTCTATGTCTCTCCTTGTGGTCATCTCACTAGTAAGGGTGCTGGAGGTAAACGTTTCATCTGGGCTGACGTTATCCGCCTGATAGTCAGGGACCCGAACCTTGGATTAACCACTAAGAAGGCTGTCCTATCAGCATGTGCAAAGTACCGGGGCTGCTGTATTGCCACTTGGTGAATGGATTCTGTACAATACAGTAGTTTCTGGTAGGGCCTCTCGGTGCGATACTAGCAGGTAATTTTTACGGCTTTACCTTATCATATGCTACAAAAAAATTCTTGTCTTTTTCTCTCTTACTTTTTCTCTCTGTCCTGCTCTAACCAAGTCTATCGACCTGCTCCACAAATCCCAAAACCTCAAATGACAAATCTCAACAAAAAAAAACACGAATAAATCTAGAATCCCATACTCCAACGTAGACCCCTACTACCAGGGCTCCTTCTCCAACATCAGGGGTCTACTTTCCAACCTTCCAGAGGTTGAAATACAATTATAGGAAACAAAACCGGACCTATTCTTTCTAAACGAAACCAATTCCCCAGCGGAATTCACAACTAAAGGATACTCTAACTTAACATCTAAATCTGACCTCAAGATCACCCTGTGCATGGAATATGTGCCTACATTAAAGATGGCTTTCCATGTGGTAGGGATATCTCAAGTGAAGACCCTAATTTACCTTATATGTGCGTCCGAGTTGCAGTAGCTTAACCCATTGCATTTATATTTGTCCTCTATCGCCCCCACAACAGTGGGATTACTATCTTTAATAGCATATCTGAGAAAATTGACCACATCCTGTCTGCTCATCCTTCGGCTAACATTAACATTTACGGTGACTTCAATGTCCATAATGTGGAATGGCTGACCCACTCAAATAAGACCGATGACGAGGGGAGATTTTGTCATGATTTTGCCATTGCCTATGACCTCACTAAGATTGTTCACGAACGCAACCCTGTGCCCGATACTACCGGTCAGTATGCAAGCCTTCTAGACCTTTTCCTCACAACTTCCGCTGGGCAAGGTTCATGTTCCATTCTATCTCCTCTGTGATCCTCCGACCACTCTGTAGTAGCAGTTAAGATAAAAATGAAATGTAAGAAGTCTTTAGGCGTACCTCTCTACCGTACTGCATATCGATACTCTATGGCTGACTGGGATAGCTTCCGTACATTCATATCTGATCTACCTCGGCATTCCATGTTTAAAAAGGATGTGTTCTCTATAGTATCAGACCTGACCGAATGGTTAATTGTAGGCATAGACCGATTCATACCATCCAAAAAATTCCAAAAAATACCTAATAGCCAGCCATGGTTCTCTTCAGAATGTGCTGCTGCCATCGCGCACAGAAATCACTTTTTCCATAGCTACCAACGTAATAGATGTACTGAGACTAAAGCTGCTTTCAGGACTGCCAGCAACCACTGTAAAAGAGTAATAAAAAAAATGCAAGAGAGTTATATGCTCAGTCCGTTAAATCCAAAGTAGCTGAGCAGCAGCTTGGTTCCCACCAGTTTTGGCAAATAACAAACAGGATCCTGGACAGAAGCGTGCCTTCTATCCCAGCCATCATCAATGGACCTGAGGTCATCTCGTCAGCATCAAACAAGGCCAGACTATTTGCCAAGAACTTTGCAGCTAATTTTACCCTCTACGACGGAGGCCATCAACTCCCAGTATTTCCTCCTATAACAGACAACACGCTATGCAACATACAAATATCTGTGCGTGATATCACCAAGCTAATAAAGAACCTTGATTCCAGTAAAGCCCTTACGGCATTGCAGTTATAGTGCTGAAAAAGCTTCAACCAGAACTTTCCCCCATACTTACAAAACTGTTTAAGCGTTTGCTTAAGGAGAAGTGCTTTCCAACACCCTGGAAAACCTCATCATTATGCCCTGTGTTTAAGAATTCAGGTGAAAAGTCATCTCCTTCTCAGTACAGACCAATAAGTCTCCTGTGTGTCATAAGTAAGTTGTTTGGATCCATATTAAATAAAGAAGTAGTCAACCATCTCAGCAGAAACAACCTGCTTAGCGACATGTAATATGGTTTCCGCTCCGCAAGATCTACAGCAGATGTGCTAACGGTTATATCTCATAGGATTAGTGAATCTCTTGACAAAGGCTTCCTTTCTAGGGCAATTGCTCTTCACATATCAAAGGCCTTCGATTAGGTATGGCATAAGGGTCTACTTCACAAGATTTCCAGCTATGGTATCACTGGAAATGTTTTCTCAATCATTAAATCATTTCTCTCTGATAGGTTCATAAGTGTAGTGGTTGATGGGCAGAAATCAGAGGCCCATATTATTAATGCTGGAGTCACTCAAGGGTCCATTCTGGGCCCAACTCTCTTCCTGATCTACATCAATGATCTCCCAAAACACATACTTAAATCATTCGTTTACAGCTATGCTGATGACACGACCATCTATGGCAACACATCAAAGGCCGTAAATATCAAAGTTCTCTCTAATTCTCTCTCTCCTCTGATCTTCAGCGCGTGGTACATTGGGGGAAGAAGTGGCTGGTTACTTTCAATGCATCCAAAACCAAGCTTCTATCTTTACATCATCAACGCTCTGATCTCCATCTGGCATCAATTGAAATAGATGGCTCTCCTCTTGGGGAGGCTCCATGTTTTGACAAGCATCTGGGTTTGACCTTTACTCCTGATCTGAAATGGAACACGTACATCAGGTGTGTTGCCACGGACGTTGGGAAAATGGTGGGATCCCTTTACCGCTCCAGAAGATATCTCACTACTGATGCAATTCTCTATCTGTATAAAAGCCAAGTACATCCAAGGATGGAGTACTGCTGCCACATCTGGGCGGGAGCTGCTAAAAGCAGCCTATCCTGCCTTGACAGAGTACAAATAGACTTCGTAGCTTAGTGGAGGGTTCCCTTTTCTCTTCCTTGCAGCCTCTCTCCCACAGAAGAGACGTTGCGAGTCTGTCTTTGTTTTATTCTTATTTCCATGGCAAGTGCTCATCTGAGCTCCAGTCTACTGTCCCCCTCGCCAATCTTTCACGAGAAACACCCGTCTGGCTGAAACTACTGTCAATAATTTTCCCCACTCTTTATCTGTGCCTAAATCCAAACGTAGATTCAATGAGCAGAGCTTCTTTCTCAGAAGTGCACGACTGTGGAACTCTCTTCCGTTTGCCTGTTTCCCACCTGACTACAACTGGGACGTCTTCAAATCCAACATAAACAAATTCCTGACAAACCGCCCCCTTAAGTAAGACACTCTATCAAATCTCCAATACTAATGATTACTACAATACTATCTCATTGATTACTGTACACGCAATAACCCTTATCCCTGAGTTGCCTCCGGGCCTTGATAAGTGGTGACCTCTATGTAAAAAAAATAGTCTGGTGGAGTCTGCCAGAGGAGTCAGATTAGTTAGAGTAGTCATCCAGATTAGTGATGTTGCCCGGGTTTTGGAGTTGTAGTAAGGAACCTAGGGGGGAATTAAATGGTGTTTTAAAAATGTGTTATAGTAGGGTGGTTCTCCGGTGTTGCCCGGGTCTAGTAAAAACCTCAGGGTGGGGTTAAAAAATACAATTGTAGTAGCAGGGGGGGGGGGCAAAAATTAGTAGACAGTTTGGGTGGAGAGAAAAAAGTGGTAGTAGGCAGGCAGGCTTGAACCCGTAACGCAAAGGAGGAAAAAAAACGTGACATCTTCGCCGATGTCTCCATCGTCCGACCGGAAGTTCGGAACGTTGAAATTAGAAGTCAATCCAAACGATACGATGACTTGCAAAAATGGCGAGGCAAAAAAAAAACGACCCCCTCTAGTAGAAAACTTCACAGTTTAGGGTGAAGAAATTAATGTTTTGGACCAATTTTTCGATATTTGTCGTCCGAAAGGTTGAGCTTTACAATGATCCCGATCTCTTGAGGTTCTATCGACTTTTGTTGTATAGGGCGTTCATATTTAAAGATGACGACGATGCTGAGGGAGAAGACATTTATAGCCGTTCTTTAAACATCATGACGACTGTGATGATAAATATGGAGGGAGACATTTATATCTGACTTGGATATATGATGTAACAGTTCTTATAATACATATGAGAAGGGGAGATAATTCACTTATGATGGAGGACACATAATAATTGGAAGGGTTGTACACAAAGTGTGTTACAAGATGATCATAAAAAATGTATGTCGTAAGGAATGACGACACGAGACAACACTTACAAACATAGTTGTTTCTTTTATTCTTCAACCGGCCGATCGATGATGTAAGGATTTCAAACTTTGATCTATATGGTCCACTTCCCTCCCTTCGCGTCTAAGGGGCTCTCCTCTCGATCTCTCCTAACTGACTCTCTCATCAAATTCCTAACTTCGAGCCCTCAGATTCTTATATTGAGAAATCTCCTTTGTTTATGACGTCAGAAGTGTACAATCGACCAACGTGACTATATCACGTTTTCTACACATGTCCGCCCAACACACTTTTGGCTAAAAAATAATCCCCAGTTCAAATTCTAACCTATTTTAAACAATGTATTTTAACTCGCATTGTGCATTCATTTAACTGATGTATTTAATATCCAGATTTCTAAAAGAATGGACAATCAACTCTTTTTCCGACATAAACAATATTTAACTATTTCTAATAGAATTAACAATGGACTGAATTTCTAACATTCCAAATTCCATTATCTTTTAACACTTGCCTACAGAGTACAATTCTAGCCTCATCCGAAAGGTGCTTAGCTAACTTTCCTCCTCTGACTGTTCCGAACTGAACTCACGAACTCGACTCTGACTGACTGACTGAACTGACTGATTTCGAACCCGCTTAACTGAATATCTTGGATCTATCTTTCTTTGTGACATCAAAACGTGCTAAGACCATGTGAGTCCCTCATGTGGATTCTACATATTACGCATGTCTCCACACGCCTTTACAATACAAAGAAAATTCCCCAGTTCATTGTTTATTATTTCTGACTGATCTTTGTTTTACAATTATTTTTACTATAATAACAATTCACTAAATTCCTGGGATCGCATCTGAATAGCAATATGTATTCACTTTTTACTTTTGATTACTGGGTTCAATTCTAGCTTTTTCCTTTAATAAATATTATTTTTAAACCTTTTTACTTTGTTTATCTAATTACTGGGATCTGTCCCTTTCCATATAGAACAACATGTTTCAACGAAGAGCTCTTTTTAAGAGTCTAATCATCTCTGGAAGTGCAGTTGTACATGATCTATATTTACAAGGTAGATTTTTAAATTCTTTTTCATGAATAAAATAAAATGCGCTTGAAAGCCAAATCACAACGTAATATTAGGAAAATAAACAAATATTTTACTTACCTAAAATTTATCACAAATATATTTCAGAGGTATACCCCATCTTTAGTGTGTTATTTGTTTCTATTTTTCTTTTTCTTCTTCCTTGCCATGTTGTAAAGTTGGAGAAAGAAGCCTGTTTGTAAAGAGCCGCGCGTTGTGTCTGGCGGTTGTATTTTGAAATGTTTGAACTGTGCTATTATACGCCGAGCTCCTGCCGGCGCTTGTAGAAAAGGCATTCTCCTTGTTCTAGACTAATATCAAGCCGGTTATTGAGGCTGAAGGCGGCTACATTAAAACGTCAGCTCTATTAATTAATCAAGTAATTTGAATTGATTTTTTCAATAAAAGTTATTAAATTAAGTTATACTCATGTTTCCTTTAGAGCGACACTTTTATCGTTCCACCGTGTATTCCTCCTTTGTGTTCCCTGCCACTATATCAACTTTAGCAGCTTCATTTTTTAGGTGTGTAGCTGTATGAGTTTTATGGTCACAGTATATGGTATGTGACTTCTTTCAAACTGTTTTACCCTAGGACTTGCTGCTACATTCTGTCGTTGTGTCAATGTCGTATATATATATATATATATATATATATATATATATATATATATATATAGAGAGAGAGAGAGAGAGAGAGAGAGATATATATATATATACATATATATACATATATATACACACATATAAATATATACATAGATAGATAGATAGATAGATAGATAGATGTACACATATATACATGATGATTGCTGCATCTTTCCACGTGATCGCCGTCACATTGAGTTCTCCCAATCTTGTCGGCCATGCCATTTCAGATGACTCTGCACTTCCGCCGCAGATTTGCATATCTATAAGCAGGTGTGACATACAAATTGAGCAATTTCCATCGAGTTGACTTCCTCTGGAGGTTGAAGGGTATTCCTATGAACAATCACGTGTCTTCTCAAACCAACAGTAGACTTGCAAACTTTGCTGCATGTTAAACAGATCGTTTGGTTCGAAATAATAGGTGCAAAGTTGACCTGAACAGGAGTTTTGTGCAACTTAAGGTGGTTGACGTAGCCAGCTTTTGAGAAAAGCACTCGCTCACAAGTGTCGCATTTCCAGCTCTGTGTGTCATGTCAATTAAACCTTTGTGTGACCGTCAATTAAACCTTTGCGAAGCTCTCGCTTCAGATTGATGTGGGCCTGCTTTCTTTTCTCTAGAACATCACGACTTTCATGTACAATCTTTCACCACTTCGGCCTTGGCAGAGTAAGTTCTTTCCATGTGTCGATGTAGATTTGTAAGACTTTCAGATTGTTATTTGTACAATCCCTGAACCTCGTCCTAGGCTTGTGTTGAGGATGCTTGCCATTTTCCAGCTCCCCATAAAAAAATTGTTTTGGCAGCCTACAAGCTTTCATCCGAATCAAGTGGCCCACCCAACGCATGTGAGATCTGATTACAAGGGCCTCACCACTCACAAGGACTTCAGTATCGGGTTCTTGTGCTTGCCACTTTATGTTTAAGATACGTCTCAAGCATTTTTGGTGAAATCGTTCAAGCCATTTAATGTGCCTTGCAATGCAATGTCCATGTCCCCGATGAATACAACAGTGTGGTTAGCACACAGGTCTTGTAAACGCAGATCTTAGTTCTGTCTGTGATGCTACGATCAGACCACACTCTCTTCTCCAACCTTCCAAAAGCTACAGATGCCTTCTGAATTCGCTTGGACTTCAATGTCGAGACAGCATCCCTTGACAGAGAACTACCAAGGTACACAAATGAATCAACTACTCCCAGTCTAGCACCACATACCATGATGTCCGGCTTGACGTATGACATGCACGGTGCAGGAGTGAACGTCACATTTGTTTTAGAAAGACTGATCCTCAGACCAAAGGCAGTGCAGGAGTCAGCAAAGTTATCCATTATATGCTTCATATCAGTCTCAGTGTGCGACAAAAAACAGCATCGTCTGCATACAGTAACTCTTTGACCAAGACATGGTGCAGCTTGGATCTGGCATTAAATCTTCTAAGATTAAAAAGCGACCTGTGGTTCGAAACTTTAGCATGATACCCCTATCGCAATCTCGAAACGCATGAGCAACTAGAGCAGCAAAAATATATAGAAAAAAGAGTAGAGTAGAGAATAGTGACATATAAATATATACACATATATATACACACATATATAAACATATATATATCTAGTTAAGATGTTGTATAGCTGTATATATATATATATATCGTTGTATAGCTGTATATATGTGTGTATGTGTGTGTGTGTGTGTGTGTTGTATAGCTGTATACATATATTGTTAAAATGTTGTATAGCTGTATATACTCGCGTTGCCAGGTGGGAAATATGTTCTATATGACATCAGCGATAACGTCATATAATACGCCACTGTATATAACGTCACCTGCTAGGACGTTATCTGTCATTCATGACATTTTCGTGAATATAAACATACCACGTAATTACATATGACGTCATCTACTATGACGTCATATACAATCTATAGTGTGAAGAGGAACGAAACAGACAAGAATATGGCTTTATTATAATAGATGCATCCAGTGAAGCAGAAAATCCTGAGAACATCAGCCTGAAAGAACAGTTGGAAATTACTTAGATACCATACATTACGACCACGTAATTCCTAAAACCTTGAATCCCTTGAAAATGCTGCTGTGAAACCTGACATAGTTATATGGAATAAGGCAGAGAGAGCTGCAACCTTGGTTGAAGTTAGTGTCCCTTATGATGGAGGTCTGAACAGACCTGAAAGAGAGACACATGCCAAATATCAAGGTCTCATGTATGATATGAAAGAAACTTGAATCTTCAATCATACCAGTTATTATAGGTGCTACATGGCTTATGAAGAAAAACATGAATTCCTACCTAATATTCCTGGTGAAACAAGTACAAAAGAGATCTAGAAAATTGCACTTAAGGGAACAGCGAGGGCACTAAAAAGAGCTCTCGGTTGGTTTCAATAAATATCAGGGGAATGTTGGCAGCTGGTTCGGCTGTGCTATACCAAGCATTACCATCTTCAAAGAAGGAAAATGAAAAAAAAGTGTATGTCTATGCCTGGTTTAAATAAGACGAAGCCTTTCTTAAATTGCCATATTTACTTATCACGTTTGTTTGCTGGCGAATAAATTTGAAACATTATATTTCTTCTCAGTTCACTGGCGTAAACGAAAAGACAGGTTGTTTTTCATGCTTCAGCGATTTAAGAAAAGTTAAATGGCTTGTCTTTTAATTCTCCATTTCAATAAACTTTGTCGGACAAATATAAAATTTCGATGCGCACACGAAGACATAAATATTAACGAGCGATAAAAACGCCTTTGCATAAATCATCATAAATTCCTTGTTTGGTGCTTCTCTCGCTGAAAAAACAAACACGCGTGCATATATATATATATATATATATATATATATATATATATATATATATATATATATATATATATATATAACATAAAGGCGTTTCTTTTCACCTCTATGATTACTCTATACAGGCATACAAATGTCATTTTAAAGAATATAACTTGTGCAGTATATAAAAACTTTCATTTGCGTTACACATACATTTTATATTTTTTTGTTTGTTTTGTGATACCATAATAGCCTACCAAATAATATACACATATATATATATATATACATACATATATATATATATATATATATATATATATATATATATATATATATATATATATATATATATATATATATGCACGTTTCATTAAATAGCACAGACAACGCTCAAGTGTTTTGGAGTAATTTAGTGATTTTAAGCGATTTTAATTATCTTTATATCGCCTTTTAATCGTCTTTTCATTTTATCTAGCTATTTTCATTTTTCAATCTCATTTTTTTATTGTTTACTTCTCGGCTGAGGATGATCAATGAAGGTCGAAAACGTTCGCGATCACGGGAAATTTCTTTTTTCACTCGAAAAAAACGTTCGGAAAATGGTCCGACAAAGAGAAAAGGAGAATTACAAGAAAAATTAAGCAAGAGCTGTCTGTGCTATTTAATGAAACGTGTATAAAAGAAAAAGAAAAAATGCTGCCTATATATATATATATATATATATATATATATATATATATATATATATATATACATATATATATATATACATATATATATATATATATATATATGTGTATATATATATATGGAGAGAGAGAGAAAGAGAGAGAGAAAGAGAGAGAGAATGAACACACAAACTGTTTTTGTCTTTTTATTCTATATTTTCATTTTCCAAGATGCTTCTCACAGCCAACATATTTTCATGGAAAGAAACGAATATGAAGAAATATTTGGCGAACAAGCGCCTTTCCGACTTAATAAATTAGTATGCAAAAGAACTAGAGAGTTCTTACGACAGAGCGACCTTTATAACAAAACATGAGGAAGGACCTTTTATTTCCTAGGGAAAAAAAGACTAAAACTGACAACTCTTTCTCTGACGAAGAATTTTAAATCATAAATTAATTAAAAAGAAAAGAAAGAAAAAAATTTATTTGCATCTAAAAACTTGTTTTTTTTATTTTTTGTTTAATTCTATAATTTTTATTTTCTAAAATTCTTCTTAGAATCCAGACATTTTCAACTTATGCACACACACACATACACACAAAAACACACACACACACACACACACACACATATATATATATATATATATATATATATATATATACAGAGAGAGAGAGAGAAAGAGAGAGAGAGAGGGGGAGAGAGAGGGGAAGAGAGAGATGTGTTGTCAAAAGTACTATCCAGCGTTATTCGTATATAGTCAATACAAAGACACAATGCACAACAGTTCTAGTTGGAGACATATAGGGTTATCGCTCCTTATTTCCAGCAGTTTCAGCCGATAGCGATATCAACTTCCCCTTCTGTCTTTCGCTCTTTTTCTTTGTTTCTTTTTCCCGTGGTACGCAACAGTGACGAACATGCCCCACGCATTCTAAGCCTGATTTACACATGCAAACTGACTCGGAAATGACACGAACTGATGCGTACTGATACAGCTTTACAGAGGTAAGCTAAACTTTGCAAAATCATTAACTAACGAACGCACCAATCCTTGAATAAACTTTGTAACCATATTAAAAAAATAGCTTACTCCCAGTCTACACATGATCCCAGAGATCAACAAACACACACATACGCAATACACATATGGTATTATACTTTATTCACCAAAAAGGATGGTTTGTATGAAGAATGTATAAATGGTTTTTACTCGTTTAAAATAGAGTCTACGGTTGTAAATAAATAAACTCGGTATCTATTTTTATTAATTTGTGTTGTCGAACACGCAATTCCACTTCAACATATATATATATATATATATATATATATATATATATATATATATATATATATATATATGTATATGTATATATATATATATATATAACTACTTCATTTACTCACATAAAATTAATATACGAAAGTATAGATTTATGCGTAAACTTTAAGTATTTACTTCAAAAGTGCTCAATATGTAGGTAGAGCTAGTTAGTAATTTATGAAATATATATGGCGATTAAGCTACACTGAATATTCGGCGTTTCATCCACTCTAGGATTCGTCAGGCTTATGCGCGAATTCTGTGGTCATTTATCATTTTTATATGGTCCTCTTCTGTTGAGGATTTTAGTTAGCCAATCAGCTTTCTAGTATCCACCGTGTCCCTTCCTATCAGCCAATGGGCATGCATTTTATCGAACAAAGGATCTGTTTTAAAACTAGTTTAGTGGTTTAAGGCAGACGTTTTCTTTTTATATATATATATACAAATATACATATGTGTACACACATATATGCACATATATATACATATATATACATACATATATGTGTGATCGTTTATGTATATTCATGTTTATTTAATTTATTTATTTGTTTATTTTCTATTGTTTTTGTTAGTTTTAAAACTATTTTGTATCGCTATCCTAGAGACTATTTTATTTTGTGAACACAGTTATTTGCTATTTCTCTTCTACGGTTTAATAGATTTTGGGGTTCTTTAAAGTACAGGCTAGCAAATTTTTCATGGAGCCGTAATTTACATGGGTCGTCGAAATGCCTACACGTGGTAGCTTGTCTTATTATTTTCCATTAGACTATCGGCGAATGTCCGCTTTCTTTGAGTTCCCAGTATTTATTCGCTAGTGTTGTTTTTATACGGTGTTTTTTATTGTTGAATGTAATTTTGTGGTCATAGTATTGGGTTTTGAAATCAGAGGACGTCATGCATACGTAATATTTCTTGTTATTCGGGTTGTTGCCTGATAAACTACGCTTTTTGTTAGACATTTATTTTGAACTGGGCAAAGAGTGCGGTGTCTACAGTTGCATTTATCTTGTTCGTTATTAGTATTTTTATTTATGGTATGGTTGTTCTTGTCCGGGGTTGGTTTATTATTATTATTATTATTATTATTATTATTATTATTATTATTATTATTATTATTATTATTATTATTATTATTATTATTTCTGCTAGTGTTAGCTTTATTTTTGTCATGGTGTCTACTTTTTTATTGTTTATTTTGTTGTTGTTTACTTTGTTTTTATTTAATATTTTGTTATTATGTGCTTTAATTATCATCTCTAAATTTTCGCAACAACTGTAGGACAACTTTAAGGTATTTTTATTGAAGATTTTGTGTAAGGTATTGGTTGCGGGAAAGTGTTTTTGAATAAGATCTAGAAATTTCTTGCCAAGTTTTGTTTTTAACATTTGATTGTATGGGGCCGTATACCAGATTATAGTTCTTTTTTCTTCTATTTTTAATGTTATTATAGTTATTGGTGTTTTGTTGTTTATATTTGATATCGATATTTTTGTATCCACTATTTTTTAGGGCTGTTTCATAGATATATGTTGACCTGTTAAATGCATTTTCATCGCTTGAGTTATTACTGAGTCTGCTTACGATCGAGTTAGGAATGTGTTTTATGATTGGTGGTGGGTGATTGGGTTTAGGGTTTACGTAAATTGGATTAGCGTTATCTTTTAAGTATGGTTTATATGTGTTTTTATCTAAGTTTAACGTGACGTCCAGGAAGTTTGTTATTTTTATGTTAGCTGATGCGTCTGCTTTTAGGCCTAATTTTTTCATTTCCTTGAGTATGATTTTCTTAGAGTTATCTCCCTTGACTTTGTTGGAGTTTTTTTTTATTATAGCTAGTCCGTCATCTCTATATAGGCCGATATCCGTAGTATCAAATATGCTTGTGAGGGTATACAGAATGAATAATCCCACAAGATCTGATGCCTCTGCAGAATCCCTGGCACCCATCGCCAAATCAAACGAATTTTTCATTTTAGTTTTTATCCATTGGTTATTGTTATTTATTAGAACTGATTTTCTACATTTTTTAATGATGTTGATTTCTTCCGAGGATATATCAGTGTATGCCTCGGAAAATTCTAGGGCAATGTTAAAAAGTTCTTCGGATATCGAGGGATAAAAGTCTATGATGTCAAACTGTATAAACGTACATTTATCTTTGTTTTCTATATTTTTAAACCAGGTGATTGCTTCGGTAGTATTTGCCCACTGGTTTAGTTCTAGGTCCTATTTGATTTGTTTGTTTACTCTAGATAGTATAGTTTTGCTAATTCTACCTATTTCTGGTTTAGTTGGGTTTATCAATCGGGTGCTGGGATTATTATTAAAGTCCCATTTGTGGTCTTTAAGCAAAACGTATGCCTCTCTAGGTTTCACTTTGCCAACTTTATCGCTAATTTTTAATTCATCCGTAATTTGTTTACTTTCAGTATTTATTATATCTATGTAGTCGCCTTCGTTTGTGTCTAGTTTTTTGTAGTTTTTTGTAATGTTTTCTGTGATTAGTTTGTTATATTCTTGCTTATCTATTTTATAAAAGTTTCTTGTTTTATCTGCTTTTACAAAGATTTTATTAGAGTTGTTTATGTTTCTAACGCTTTTGTGTAGTTTCCATTGGAAATTGTTAGGTTGATTGTGGAATTCTAAGTTTTTAATTACGTTTAAAATGTCATTTTAAAAGTTTATCAAAAGGTCTACTGTTTTCGCATTTTTAAGGGTTTTAAAACTATAAGATTCTTTTTTGTTTACGTTTTCATTTTTAAGGAAGAAATTTGTTTTTTTTATTATTAATTTAATAATATAGCTATGCTTGCTGGGTGTGGGGATGTTTTTTAACGATGTTTCGAAATTAACTCTTTCCATATCTATTTTTAATGTGGTGAAATAAATTCTTTTGAGAGTGCTCAACTGTTTCAGGAGCTTCGTATAACTACTTCATTTACTCACATAAAATTAATATACGAAAGTATAGATTTATGCGTAAACTTTAAGTATTTACTTCAAAAGTGCTCAATACGTAGGTAGAGCTAGTTAGTAATTTATAAAATATATATGGCGATTAAGCTACACTGAATATTCGGCGTTTCATCCACTCTAGGATTCGTCAGGCTTATGAATACTAGAAAGCTGATTGGCTAACTAAAATCCTCAACAGAAGAGGACCATATAAAAACGATAAACAACCACAGAATTCGCGCATAAGCCTGACGAATCCTAGAGTGGATGAAACGCCGAATATTCAGTGTAGCTTAATCGTCATATATATTTTATAAATGACTATATATATATATATATATATATATATATATATATATACATATATATATATATATATATATATATATATATATATATATATATATATATATATATATATATATATATATATTAGTATTGGGGCGATTAATCGGAATCGAATTCGGGAATCGGAAAAATTGATGCCTATTTTCAGATACCAAAACGATTCTTTTAATTGCCTTTTATTTCTTTTTCTGGGGGCGGATTTTGTTTACACTAAAATGTAAAATTGCTGGTAATAATGATAAAACAATAAATATGTATTGATTTTAAAATAATAGTAAAACTAAAATCGATAGTTCATCCTCCACAAGTGCATTTTTGACGCTTAGGAAAATATCTGCATATTTAACACGTGTGTTTACGAAAATCGGGGAAAATAACACTCTTACAGTTTAATAATTAGAGATGTATAAAGAATCGGAATCGGTAATTGTATCGGAAGCGGAAGAAATATTGGAAGCGTCCCATCACTAATATATATATATATATATTAGTGATGGGACGCTTATATATATATGTAAAATCATTATATATATAAGCATTATACATATATGTAAAACATTATATATATATATAATGTTTTTACATAAGAGGCAATATGTTGATATGTTGCTACACAACTATAAGCATATTTCGATCAGCTAGTTTTTAGTAAATAGAGACCTATTCAGGCGATATAGCTTATACGAAAGCAAAGTTGAAAATATCACGTCTACCACGCTATAGGGAGTCAATATCAGGAGGTTTAAGCAAATGTTGTTGAAAATAGGAAAAGGGAATGAGATTTGGGTTTATGTAAATTGGGGTTAGGGTTAGGGTCTGTTTTGTTGATATCTGGTGCCTATAGGGTCTGTGTTGGGATATAAGAATAAAAATGAAACGATGGAGGGTTAAAGAGCCGAGATGGATATAACGGCATATGTATGCGTGGTTGATATCTGCTTAAATCCTAAACATACTATAGAGTCAATTAGTAGGGGATTTTTTATTTGGAAAACTTTTTGGAAATATCTATGAGAAAAGGGTTTTAGATTTAACCGGAATTACTTTTAATATGACTCGAATTTGCCGTGGTAATGTCACCAGTTTGGAGAGCAACAGTTATGGTTTCGATTTTTTGCTGGATTATACTTTTCCCATCTTCGCTCTACCACTGTCATCACTACATACATTTGTAAGAGGAAAGGGAAAAATGGGAGATACGTAATCCCCTTAATATGTGACCTTATGGCGCAAGAAAGAAAAGAAGAAAAGAAGAGAAAAGAAAAAAGGAAAGGGAAGAAAACGAAAAGAACTGAAAATGAAAAAGAGGAAAAATCATAAATAATTTATTGGTAGTAATGTTTAATATTATAACATCTAAAAATATTATGAAAAATCTACTCTTCTTACGGCAAAATTCACTAGATATACATATATGAATACCTTTATAATCTCTATTTCAAGAGATCAAACCTTCACAACACTCTTATAATTTTTTTTCATTTTTCAGTAGCCTTCAAATTTAGTAACTGTCTAATTTTCGTATTTCTATTTTTTAAATGATATTTAACTATTTTAATATTAATTTAATCTTTTTTATGTTTTCTTTCATTTTTTTATAATTATTTTTCTTCCCCAATTCATTTATTTAATTGATTTATTTCCCAAATACTAATATACACCTTCCGATTCTAGTTGCTACTTATATGTTCCAACATTTTCCCCTCATTCTACGATAGTTTCGTATAAATTTTGTTTACAATTTACGATCTACTAATTAATCCTTTGCCTTACATGTTATTTCTTAAGAAGGACTTGTAGTTAAAATGATTAATTTAAATAGTATTAATTAAAATGTATCTCTATCCCATACTCGTTATGTCAATTAATAACATTTTTAATTTATCTTTCCAATTCTCATAATTATCTAAATATCTTATTTTAGTTTTTAATCTTTCCCTTCCATTATCATTCGTAATATCTGTACGTTCTAAGGGAGATAACTCTATTTTGTCAATATTTATCAATTTATTAATTTATCGAAATCACATGCATTCGTATTTTAATATTTTAGTATTTATTAATCACCTTTGTTTAATTTTAAACTTATAGTTCTAACATTATTTTTTTAAAACATCTCAGTTCAATTTCTCACTTAGTTTTCTTCAATTTTTCTATTTTGATTAAATTTATTTCAACACATCCTTATCTGTTTGTCTTGCACTTACATCATTTTTTTAATTCTTTTATTAAAATTAAAATTACTTCTATTTCTCCTATCTGGGTTATAATTATTTTAGTTTCCATATGTCAAGTTGATGATCTAATAATCTAAGGATGTTATTTGGAACATCATAGATGTAGACCAGGAAGAAAGTTGGACCCAGGATGGACCCCTGAGGAACTCTAGCATTAATAATGTGAGTTTTTTATTTTTGCCCACAAGGAACTGTAATTATCTCCATCCAATACTTGTTTGGTCAATAAATTAAATTTTAAATTTTACTTTTTAATTCTTATCATTATCTAAGTGTTTTATTTTAATTCGTTTATCTTCCTCTTTATTATCCTTCGCAAAATCTTTACGTTCTAACGTTTAACGTCATCCAATGTTTATCAATTTACAAATTTCTCGAAATGATAAGCATTCCTGTATTAATACGTTGACTATAGTATTTATTAATCATCTCCGTAAAATTTTAAACTTATAATTCTAACATTATTTTCTTTATAACAATCACAGATTAATTGCTCACATAGTTTTCTTTAACTTTTATTTTGATTAAAGTTATTTTACTCTATCCAGTTTTGTTACTATTTGTGAATACTAGGTGCTGTTTAAGGTGGAATGTAATTAGGAGCCCCCTTGGTAAATTTAATGGTAATTATTATTTTAATATATATATATATATATATATATATATATATATATATATATATATATATATATATTGTGTACAGAAGTTGTTAGTTGAGACAGATCATTGGTACCGTCGGTTTCAAGCCCGATAATAATGCCCGTTTAAGGTATCCTTATCAAGCTCTCTTCAGCCAATATTCGTCTGCCTTATAACCGGAAGTGTGAAGTATATATATCTGTTTATCTCAATATCTTTCCGTTATTTAATATTAGATTTTTTCCATTCCTGTGTTATTGAAATTACTTGGGTGTGATTTCATTACCTATTATTACGATTATTAAAACCAAAACTACTTCTATTTCTTCTATTATTTTAGTTTCTATATGTTAAGTTGGTGGTAACTTCTTTATATATTGCACTATTTTAAAATCCTAGTATTAATATTAACATTCTCTTTTTACACTTATATTTCATCGTCAACATATTCTGTAAATTTTTCCTTTTTTAAATTTATTTTAATCAGGTTTTAGGCGTGATAACGGGAACGAATTTCTATGAAGACAATTTTGTATAACATCTAACATTTTGTTTAAAATTTTCGCTTTAGAATTCACTATGTGGTATGCTTCAAGTAAACATAGATTACCTCATTTTTATTAACTCGGTTTATACTTTCTAGCTTTATCTACTATTGAGCATTTTAATTCAAAATTCTTTTTATTCTTACATAGTTCCCTAACCTAATCACATAATTCAGTTGTGTTCTTCTTCTTATTTTTAATAATTATTTTTCTTCTATCTTTATTTTTTCATTATCTTCATTCCGATTTGGTTCATTCTCTGGTCCAATTTTTAATGATGCAATATCGTTTCGGGATCTGTCCTTAAAAAACATTCATACATCCCCGTAGGTATATGTTTGTACTATTATCCACCTTAACTTAACACCTGATACAATTTCAGAAATTAAGCAATTGCCCTCCAATGGACAATTGTTAGGTATTTAACAGTTACATTTTCTCTCCAAATTTAGTTCACCTGATTTAATCCTATTATTACGATACACGAAACGGATACGGAAAAGACGAAACACAAGGAGAAGCCATGTAACTGGCGAGATACTTGGAAAGGAAATAGAAAAGACGCAATAAATGGAACGTACACGAAAATGAAGAAATACGTGGAAATGTCTTGGAAATGACGAAAGAAAAAATGGCATGCTAATGACGAAAGACATGGAAATGACATGGAAATGACAAAATACGTAGAAATGACATGGTAATGACGAAAGACATGGAAGTGACGAAATACGTGGAAATGACATAAACATGACGAAATACAAGGAAAAGACAGGCAAAGGGACGAGTGGAAATCATATAAAAATGAAACAAAGATTAAATGCACAGTGTTGGGATGAAACAAAAGTATAATGCAAAGGGGAGTAACTCTTTACTTCTTTGGACAAAGTCGCCTCCCTTTGTCCGTAATCCTAAACTTTAAATTCTCTCGACTTCTCGTGATATCATCGACCGGAAGTGAACACAGTGGAGGGAAAACAGAGTGACTTTGAAATGGCGAGATGAACATCATCCCTGTTCGTTCATGTTACCATACTTGAATTGTAGTTACGTGTGTGTGCGTGTCTTCATAATAAACATTTCTTTATTTGTTCATACGTGTTATATTCTTTCCTCATGAGTTGCAACATACTTACGTGAAGGCTGGAATCCCTGCGGTAAGGTATTTTATCTTATATTGATCTAACGCATACCACGATATAACACACACTAAAACATGGAAAATGAAATACATCAATATTTTATGGATCAACAAGACCAGATTTTGTCAATTTGGGGAGTGGCGTTTTTACAGCAATTTTTATGTATTAATTTAGGAGTAAAATACCGATTCATTGCTCGAAGAAATCTATTATGTAAAAGCGGGTTTTGTATGTTTGTATGTCTGTCTAGGTTGGGCGGAAGATAAAGAGGGGTGAGAGAGAGTGGGGGAAACGGCAATAGAAAAGAGAAAAAGATAGATGGACGGATATAGAGAGATAGAGGCAACATTTTTATAGGAACATGATATGCTTCTTTGAACGTCGGGTATACCCGCTAGTAAAATATGTAACACAAAATTGTGAGGCGAATTGTCATTGCCAAAAAATGAATCCAAAAATATGCAAACGATAAAAAGAGACAAAGATCAGAAGATAGAGAGCTACATGAACGTTAAATGAGTAATTATTAAATGAGACAATACGCGGATACACGATTATGGTGGTATTTAATCGGGTTAATAGTCAGAAGAGCTGGACAAGCTATATCAATATTTTATAAGGAACTATAAGATTATCTGGCGTTGCGCGGTATTAAACGTAAGGTTAAATTCTTTTTTAATAGGTGAAGTAAAAAAAGGGAAGTAAACTGAGACATATGCATTCGAGTATTATGTTTTATTTTCTAAACAGTTAACTTCTTGTAAGAAAAAAATACTCGAGCTGAGATCATAACTGTGGTGTCTGCACAAATAATTAACAAGAACACGGAAAGTAAAGGTATACAATAATATATTATAAGAAAAGTTATATACCTATTTACATGTCTTCTAATATACTTCAGTTGGAGATATTCCGGCAGGTGGCGTGTTGCATGTCTTACTGGAGGCAATGTAGGCGTCTTGCTTATTTGGCGGTCGGTTGCTGAACTCCCCCGGTATTAGTGATTGATACCTTTATATATCTCACTCACTCGCCTATGTTAATTAGTGGGCGTCTCCACAACAATAACCAAAGCCAAAGGATAGTGAATAAAGTACTATAACCATTGGACAAGCTTGTCACGATCTTTAAAAAGTGTTTTCAAAGCTCGTTAAACAGTTGGATAACAGATAGTCTGACGACCCCCGACTATAATTTTTTTTACAATTTTGACACCTTACCGGACTTTTTTTCCTGATGGAGACATATTAAAAAGTTTTCCACGTGTCTGAATACCTTATATACCAGATTTAAGGTTTGTAGAACAAAAAGTCTACCAAAGAGTATATAGGTTGAGAAGTGTTCTCACACACGTGTTCACTTTTATGAATACATAGATGAATGAATGAAACGGAGTTATGTTTCTGATTTTTTAGATGATGATTTGTTATTTGTACCATTTTGGATTATTGGAACTATTGTTCGCATCTTGAATGTGTGTTATCTTCACAACGTGTCGACCGATTATTAAATTACTAGAATTCTTTTGAGATGAGCAATTTGCATATTTTTATTTATTTATTTGCGGACTGTTATCTTCATCTTTTAAAGTTGTTGGTTCACGACATTTCGGCCAACTTTTCCTCTGATCTTCGTCAGGTTGTTAACTGCGACGAGATAAGAATGCTGAATCTTAAACTGTGTGCCGTCGCGGTTAAAAACCTGACGAAGACCAGTTGACCGAAACGTCTATAAACAACAACGGGTTTGTATTACTGTACACATAGATTCGAAAAAGTTGTCAAAAAACAAATATATAACAAATAAATGTTATCAAAAGCAAAATAAGTTACTTTTCTACCTAACTGGATATATCTTTTGTGTTTTTATTCAATGTAACATGTTTATTCAGCTCGAAAAACATACAGTGTTTACCGAGGTATAGGAAAATGTGTATGTCCACCAAAACCTTTTTTTCGCCGGTCCTCTCGGTCGGCTCACTCCTTCTTAAAACTGATTCTATAATGTCTAAATCATAATATCTACGACTTATGACCGGGGGTCGCGGTAATCTTTAATTTGCCCGACTTTTACGTGCTATTTTCGAGATTTTTTTTTTCGATCGCCGTGTTTTCATTATGCTTTTCAGTATAGAAAAAACCGAAAACTGACTTGCAGCCGCGTCATGTTTCAAGGTCAAAGATCACACGACTTAACTTTCTCGCACCTGTCAATTTCATTTTATAAACGTTAAATAAAGACACTTACTACTTCCTGTCCCCTCGTGGCTGAAATGATGAGATCTCAAGGTTTTTTTCCCCATTTCGTTCCCACCTTCGCGTCAAGGCTTCGGAGTTCAAGCCAACCTTCCTACTAAAACATTTTTTCCTTTACAGTTACAAATACCCGGCCAACGTTTTTTTTTTTAAACAGTGTTGTTTTGATCTACACACACACCTCCAAACACCTGGGCAACGCCGGGTACCCACCGCTACTCTATAATATAAATCACATGTATGTATGTCTCGCAAAAACTTTCGGCAGAGGCGACGGATTTTCATGAGATCGGTATCATTTTGAAACTTGACCCTTCGGACGACAAATATCGAAAAATTGGCCATAAGCAATAATTCCTTTAACCTCAACTGAGCACTTTTCTACATGGAGGAGTCGCTTTTTTCGCCGATATTTTCGAAAGTCGTCACTTCTTTTCGATTGTCTAGCCTTAATTTACACCTACCTCATTTCCGGTTTAGCGATGGACGCAACAGCTAACGCGTCACTTTGTTTTTCACTTTCTTTTTCTCTTTCGCAGTACGGGTTCGAGCCTGCCTGCTTACTTCCACTTTTTTTTCGCTCGCAATTTTCCTTTGCTATTTTTTCTCAACCAAAACCCTTACATCTCCACTTTCTTTTCCGCCTTCACGCCACGGGTTCGAGCTTGCCTGCCTACTACTACTTTTTTTTTTTTGCTCAACACGCACCTACAAAGCACACACTCGGGCAACGCCGGGAATCCATGCTAGTTAAATAATATATACCATTCGGTATGGACCCGACAATGGAAGATCAAATAACAAAACTTGGATTCATAAGACAAAAAAAATCCAACCTTGATTGTCCTTCGGAGCCCGTGACACAGTGGATACAGACGTTGAATCTCTACAGTTCCAGGTGAGCATTGTCTGAAGATAGCGGTTTCAATCCTACCCAAATCCGGCCAGACGATTAGTTAGCCAAAAGGTAATGAGACGACAAACCTTCGGGCCAAGATCAAAGTGTAGTATCTGTTCTTCAGATGCTACACTTCAGTTTCTTGTTCTCTGTCAGTGGAGGAGAGGTCATTCACGACTCGGGCAATTTTTAATTTTTGTTCCTTTTCCCCATGTTAAAAGAGGACGCTGGTGTCTAACTCTGTCCCCTGGGGAGGCATTGTAAATAAAAACTACAGAAAGCAGTAATTACTGCAGATACGGTTGAAGATTAAGCATTCCTATCCCGTCGCTGTTAACAATGTGACGAAGGCCAGAGGAATAGTTGGCCGAAACGTCGTGAAACAACAACAATGAAAGATGAGCATAATAGTCCGAAAATAAATTTTAAAAAGTGTCGGCTAATATATTATCAAACCGTCTTTGGGTGTGTCATATCAAACTCGGGCATCTTTCTCTCGGACTCCGAGAGCTTTCGAGTATGTGCCCGGAATTTCAAACGGAACCCTTTATTTAATCCAAGAGGGTAACCCTAACCCGTCTGTCAGCGATGGCCGGATAGAAAATAAGCTTAAGTAATTCGTAGTTGTATTATAAGCATTGAGGGATGAATCTTTGATAGCCACAAAAGGGTCACTTAGAACTAGACTACCTAATACCTTATCCGTTGCGCACGTTTTATGGAAAATTAATGAAAGAAACTAAGATGTTTTGGTATTACAAACCGGAGGAATAGTTAGGGTCGAATAGGATAACTAATCATTATTCCGATTTCCAGAAACGACGTTTGCAGCGATCTGTAAATTTAATTGTAAAGAATTCTTTCATTCTGTTAAAAGTCTTTCAGTCCAGGGAAATTCCGTTGAGACAACGTTGTTGATTTCGGGCAATGACATCACCCGAAAGCGAACTCTTCCAGACGGCATCAAACGGGGTGAGGCAGTCACGAAATCAACGAAGGGGGTATGGGGAATCGAAGGAATGGCGCATGGCCAGGCACACCGTTTTACACGAATGTCATGACGGGCTTAAAAAAAAGTGTTTATTTTGTTTTTGTTTTTTCTTCTTTTAGTTTGGCTTCTTTTTTTATTCAAAAAATAAAAAAGAAGAACGCCAAAGGCCTATGACTATCCAGTGAGTGTGTGTGCTGGTGTACGCGTGAAGGCTGATATCAGCGTGAACTTTACATGAGTTTAAATAAGTATTTTTCATTCAAGGGATCAAGTTTTTCCTGAAGGGTTGTATGTGTGTCTACACACACGCACACGCACACGCACCTGCGTGCACATACATAAATATATTATTATTATTATTATTAGTAGTAGTAGTAGTAGTAGTAGTAGTAGCATTATTATTGTTATTATTTGCATCTACATTTTATAAAGAGATATAACTTTTTACTAGCGGGGTATGTGGAAATTCCACGGGGGACTCATTCATATGTAATATATTGACGTTGGCATTCTGTAGATGTTTAGTGTAAATAAAGACGCCTTAATTTTATTGCAGCTCTTTTGTAAAAATTGCAAAAGTATTTATCTAAGTTAGCAGGGACGCCCGGCGTAGCCTGATCGTAAAGTACGCTTAAATATGATAATTTAATTCTTGCAGATTGCGTATATATTATTATAGAGTTAATGTTCTGTTTATTTTTATATATTATAAAGTTGCGATTTCAAAAATAAGATAATATATCCATATAACTTGGGAGCATTAGCTTGAATCGAAACCAAAACGAAAACTTATGAAATATATATATATATATATATATATATATATATATATATATATATATATACATATATATATATATATAACTTTCGTTTTTTCGGCTATAATCGAAACCAAAACTTTTGAAGAATGTTGGTAAAATTATGTATAAAAAGAGATGACTAGCTATAATAGAAACAGAAACAAAAACTTCTGAAGAATTTTTGGTAAAATTATTTCTAAAAAGATTAATGACTTGAATGCCATCAGCTATAATCGAAACCGAAACCAAAACTTATAAAGAATTCCTGGTAAAACTACTTATTACAAAAAATGGAAGTCTATAACAATAAAACGACAGTCACTCGGATTTAAGCGTGACACACACGCTAGCATATTAATATATAGATGTATCGATTTTCAGTATTTTCTCGATAGTAAGTTATGCAAGTATATATAGCAAGTAAGCAATATACATTTTCATAACTTACTATATACACACATATATATATTAAATAAATCAGTGTTTCTCTATAGGTGCATGTATATCTACACAAACAGGCACACATACGCAAGTGCACACACACAATTATATATATATGTGCGTGTGTACGTGTGTGTGTGTGTGTGTGTGTGTGTGTGTGTGTGTGTGTGTGTGTGTGTGTGTGTGTGTGTGTGTGTGTGTGTGTGTGTGTGTGTGTGTGTGATTCTTGGTTCGTTCGTTATTAATAGTTTAAATAACCACTGGACCGATTGTTTCCACATTTTGCTATAATATGTTTACTGTACCCATGCATGTTTTTATATATCTCTTTTTAATTATAACATTATATATATAATTTTTCTTTAATAAATATGTGGTTTTCTTTGTACGATGGGTCATTTTTTTTTTTATTTGGGGAAAATTATTTACCACCTCCTGCCATCACGTGACCTCTCACCACTCACCTCTACAGGCTGTGGTGGCCTCGCTTAATGTAAACAAAATGTGTTTATTTTTGCTTTTTTTATATAAATAAAGCATTGTAATTTGTAACAATAAAACAAATAAAATAGTTTTTACAGGAACATTACGAAAATAGCCCCTAAAGTCCGTATTAATGAATTCGATATAACTCGAAGCAAAATGAATTTCTCGCAGTACCGATGCTATTTTTAGCACAAACAAGGTGTTTTCTTTTTTTATTTAATTCAATATCTTAGGACTTTACTAATTATCTTTGAAATAGATCCAGAAAACTAATGTTTATCTATAAAAGGATTTTTACAATGAATTTATTTAACTTAAAAATTTAGCTGAATTGGTAAGCTCGCCGTGAAAACATTTTTCATAACTTTTTTTTTTTTTTCACGTGTACAAATATTTTCTTCCTTTCGGAAATTAAGTTTAGTCCTTTATCTTTCAAATACAATCAAAAAGTTGTTGGAAACCTACAAAAAAATTCGTTTATTTTTGCCCGTATCTAAACTATATATATATATATATATATATATATATATATATATATATATATATATATATATATATATATATATATATATATATATATATATATTAGCAGCAAATTGACCATTGTGAACTGGATTATCTTTTTACTATTCAGGAAATTAAAGATTCAATTAGATTCCTATTTCAGTCACCTAAATTATTTAGTGTGAAAGGAGTTTAGGAATTTATATCCAAACCTAAATATTATTTTTACTTAAATAAAAATTACATTAATACACTAAGTTAGATAAAATTTGCATTGAATGCTCTGCTTTACGGTTGTTGTAAAAATGGAACAGAAATTTAAATTTCGTTCCCTTTTAAATTCGGTACATTTTTACATTATGTCCAACTTATCGTTCACATTCGACATGTCAACTTATATATGTTTTTGGGTATGCTGACAAGGTTAGAGGTGTTTATTCCGAAAGCCGTTCTTAACATGGGGAGGTTTGGGGTGTCTATTCTGAGAGCCGTTTTTAACATGAGTAGATTGGAGGTTTTATTCGTTGTAAACGTACCCGATAAGCTAAAAATGTCGACATTTCAAACGTGAACGGTAGGTTGGACTTGTTTAAAAAATAATAAAAAGAAATATCAAACTGACTTTTTTCGGTAAAAATGGAATTATTTCCCTTTCGTTAATAATTTTGTGTTTTCTATATATATATAAAAGGCAAAATGTGTGTGAACATTTCGTGTATGTCTTCAAAAGGCTTTTCTCGCACACGGTTCCGATGTCGTTACGATCGCTTACAACTCTTTATATGGGTCCAAAATAATAATATGTACGATTTGGGAAAGTGCGTCGCATCTAGATTTATTTACGTCGACTTTTACAAAATTATTGCTATTTTGGCTTCTCGCATGTTGATGAGGCTTTTTTGTATAAAAAGCGAAACTAATTCAAAGTTAACAACGAACAACGTTCTCGGCATTGCGCCGGGAAATGTCCAGAAGCCATCAGCTTTGATCAATGTTGTACATCAGACAATTGTTATTACATCTGGTCAGTTGGGAGCTGGTTCCCCTCCCCCCAACATCTGTTGGGGGAAAAAACAAAAACAGTCCAACTTGGGTAAACAACTGTGTGACTTCTATTTGACCTTCTTAATTAGGTCAAATGGAAGCAGCAGAGTTAATTTTTATTGCGCACGCCTGTTTTTATAGTTCAATAAATAAATTAAAACCTGGGTACGTTGTATGTATGTCGCAGTGGCCTAATGGGTAACGTCGCCCGGTTTATTTTTCACACATTAATTTCCAACTCAAGGGTACGGGTTCGATTCTCATACTTACCTACCAAAACATTTTTTTATTTAACACCCCCCCCCCGGAGTTTTGATTTACCTCAAGTCACCCGAGCATCGCCGGGTACCCCCGCTAGTATATATATAAAGTACAATTGTTGGATGTTATTCTTTTGACTGTAGTCGTTTGGGGGGGGCACAATTAAAAAAAAGATTAAAACGGAGCGAAATTTAAGTTTCCGTTCCATTTTTACAACAAACGTACCAATAAAGGGAATTAATTTACTAGGATTTGTATTAGAAGCTGAGCACCATGTGTATCAGAATTTGGGGGGAATTGTTGTCAGATTTGCCGTTTAGTTGTACAAATAGCCTATTATCACAAAAAGGGACACGTTGGTTCGGCACCGGTATATAGAGCTTAATGTAAACAAACGTTTGTTTATATTTACGTGATTATTGAAAATGTAATCCTCTGATTAAAATTTAATTTAAATTAATCAATAACAAATAAAAAAAATAGAAAGAAGTTTTAAACTTCATCTTTCATTATTTATTTTTTTATTTGTTAACCAACGCTTTATTTTTATTGTTCAATGTTTTAATTTTAAATTATAAAATAAAAATGTTAAATTATAAAATAAAAATTTTAAATTATAAAATAAAAATTTTAAATTATAAAATAAAAATTTTAAATTATAAAATAAAACACATTCAATCATTTTAAAATTTTATCTTTCATTATTTCCTCTTTGTATTTGTTAACCAACGTATTATTTGTATTGTCCAATGTTTTAAATCATAAAAAATGTCCAATTATAAATTAAACACATTTAATCATTGTGAAACTTTATTTTTCATTATTTCTTTTTTTTTCTTAATCAACATATTATTTGTATTGGTCAATGTTTTAAATGATAAAATAAATCTTTAATTCATAAAATAAAAACACATTTGATCATTTTAAAACTTAATTTTTCTTTCATTTCTTTTTTTTATTCGTGAAAGAACGTCGTCCACATTAATCGCTATATACCGGTGTCGACTCAATGTGTCCCTTTTTGTGATAATAGGCTTCGAGTCTATTTGTACAACTAAACGGCAAATCTGCCGAATTTTTGACACTCCTAACACGAAACGGCAAATAAAATATAAAAAAAAACCTCGTAATTTCTCTTTTTAAAGTGGTTTGTTTATTTTCTTTATGGAATATACTTCAAAAATAAACTATTAAAGTTGTTTAAAAATAATAGAAATATTATTTTTTATTTAAAAAAAAACAGTGTTTACAAAGTGCCGGCGCGCCTTCATGCAGCCATTTTTTTACGTAATGAAATCAATTGAATTTTACAAGTTATTTTTTTTTCAATTGTTAAACTTTAAAAATCTATCTAAATTTTTCTATTGGTTAAGTTTTTACGGTATTTTCAGGGTCAATGTGAAATTTTATGCTCTTTCCAATAAACCTAATATAATATTTTAGACAAAGTTTTTTTAATTTAATTTGGAATGTCTATTAAAATTTTGATAATTAATTTATGTACAAAAGTTTTATATATTTTTATAAATTGAAAATAAAAGATCAATAAATAATATACTGTAAAATAAAACAAAAAAAGAAGTGTTTTCTGAAATTTACCTATAAAGTCCAAAGTGTACAACCTTTTTAAAAAAAAAACACGTTGATTTTTTTTTTAATTAGAAGCCTATGTTCTGCTTATATTGTCCAGTAAGTAATGGACGATGACGACAATTTTTTTTCTGTTTCATTCAATGTTTTCTTTTTTAGATATTAAAAAAATTTCACTCGACAGAAAAGAATGAAAATATAATAAATCAAAAATTCATGTATTTCTTTAAGAAAAGAAAAGAAAAAATTCCTTGAGTGTCTTTTTTTTTAAAGGCAAAATCTTATAAGTAAAAATTTGACTATTTTTAAACTATGGGAACACATATTTCTTCACGGACAAGGCTAGAGGACTAACGCGAACGTGTAGTTTTTACTTCCTTCTGTCTATCCGTAGTTAAAAACAATAAAAAAAACTACTTCCGGTTTTCGATAAAAACGTAATGTTCTTGCGTCCTGGCGCCTTTTTCAAATAGGCGTTTAAAAAATTCTTTTGTTTAAAAAATAAATGGATTTTAAAATATATATATGAATATGGATAAATTCTTAACCATGAAGAATGGAACTGCACATTGATTAGTAGTTTTTATAAGAAAGTGATTTTTTGGAATTTATATCGATTTTTTATAATCGACGTAAGTTAAATTTCGTTTATTTTCTTCAAATCTTTTTTAAAGTAAACCGATTTTAAAAAAACAAATATTGCATAACTTGCTATTAAACCTGTAATTTTTTTTTAAATTTGGTCTTTGCTCCTTTAATTGAAAAAAACTTACGGTTTGAATTACATTTTTCAAGTAGTTATAAGCTTCGAAAGTTAGGAGGTCGAATTATTCAATATTTTTCACGCATTCGTAAGGTCGGTTTCTGACACACCTAGCTGTGCACTTATTAAAATTATTTAATTGTTGAATTTTTTGCATTTTGGCTAAATTTGTTAGTTTGCAATCGCTGATAGCCCACTCAAAAAATTGAACACAAGACGAAATTAAAAAGAATGGTACTCATGCACAATTTGACCCCCCCCCCGATTCCAATTATGGTAAGGGTTCGACCGGCAATCACTGGATTCAACTGAGCGTTGTTCAAATGTTGAAACACTAAATTAACATTTTATTTGTTTTTTGCATAACTTATTAATTAATTAATTAATGATAGGAGTATTTTTCTGTTTATTTTCTTAACATTTGCTGATAAAAATATAATTTGTACATTCTCTTGAAAAAAATCAAACTTTTTTCTACTTTCACCTAACTATTTACTGTGTTCATTTATCTGTTCTTTATCTAATAAAAATTCCGCTTTCAAAAAGAAACATTTACTGCCAAATTTCTTTTTAAAAAATGTTTTCCTGAAAAAAAACCTTTCCCCGAACAATTTATGGTAGAAAATTGATCCTTTTTTGAGGAAAAAAAAACAACTTTTATTGATAAAAAAATTACAAAAAATAATAAAATACAAAATGCAATTTTTCTTGATGAATGTGTTCCATTTAACAAACTGAGCTACAGCAACGCGTGGCCGGGTACAGCTAGTATATATATATATATATATATATATATATATATATATATATATATATATATATATATATATATATATATATATATATTGGCTAAATACAGAACAATCAACATAATGATTTAAAAAATAAAAAATGAAATCAAGGTTAGCTAACCAGGTTTCCTTCCTCGCTCAACAGAGCTAAATTGAGGAAAATACGAGACCAAGTTCTAACAACAACTTGTCAAATGGGTCAAAAGTGGTGTTCTTACCACTTTCCTTTCTAATTTAATTCGACCTACTGGTTCTAATCGCCCCCGTTTTTAGGTTTCGCCTAAGACCCATAAAAAGGGGGAGCCCATATTATAAATGATAGCGTCCTGTCAACATAAGTTAGCAAAATGGTTGACAAGTATTTTAGAGCCCGTTTTGGAACGTTATAGTTCATTTGGCATTAAAGACTCTTTTAGCTTTGCTAACTTTATGCAAAATTATACTCATTCAGACAAATTTATATGTTCTTTTGATATTTCTAGTCTTTGTACTTGCATCCCATTGTTAGGGACTATTAATATTTGTGCTGACGTCATGTATCGGAGAAAATTTCAACTTCCCCAATTCCAGAAAATATTTGTGTAGAATTGATGAAATTCGCCACCATGTCAGTAGAATTCAGTTTTAACGATATTATGTACAGACAGACAGATGGTGTGGCCATGGGTTCCCCATTGGGACCAACGTTGGCTAATATCTTTCTGGGTTTTCAAGAACAGGGTCTATTGTCTGGTTTATGCAAACCAGACATTTATTTTCGTTGCGTTGATCACACTTTCTGATTATTTGACAACGAGACGAATGCTGATGCTTTTTCTGTGTATGTCCCTTAATAACGTTCATCCAGCCCTTAAGTTTACGGTAGACAAAGAAACGAATTCTACTCTTCCATTTTTTGGATGTTTTTTTTTGTCCAAGACATCCTCGTGTTTTCTTACTTCTGTTTATCGTAAACTAACCTTTACCGGTCTCTATACGCGTTGGGACTCTCTTTGCTCTACAAACCAAAAATGCAATTTAATTAAGACTTTAGAACATAGGGTCTTGATGATTTGTTCTAAAGTTAATCTGGATGACGAGCTTAAATTTATTACTAAGACCCTTTTTAACAATGGTTACCCCTTAGATAAAGAAATTTCCAATTTTTATAAACCTAAAGGAATTATAGTTAATAGATGTCCTGTGTACCTACGTCTACCTTGGCTAGGTAACATCAGCGATCGATTTGCTAAGCAAATTTCTTTGTCTGTGCAACGGTGTTATTTTGCATCGAATCCACGTGTTGTTTTTTTCAACCAGACCTATGTTGCCGTCCATTTGCAAAGATGTTCTTCCCCCACCGCCATAATAATTCTATTCTTTATCTATTTAAATGTAATTGCAGTGCGCACTATGTTGGGCGAACATCGCAAAGATTGGTTTTCAGTTTGAAACAACATGTACCATCAAAGATTCGTTATGCAAATTTTTCACCCTCGGATGTTCTGAATAATACGTATGGTTCTGCGATTTGCAACCACCTTATAAATAATCATGCGTGTGCCACGAATTTCAGTGCTGACATGCGTACGATCTTGAGTAAGTCCCACTCACCCTTTCATTTAAAATTTCTAGATACTATTTTTATTAAGTCTTTGAGACCTCTTTGCAAGCAAAAAGAAAATCTTTTATGACTTAATTTAGTCGCTATGTAATTTATCCCCCGTTTAATTTTCGTCCCCCCTCCCCCGCCCTATTCATGACGTTTTTTTTTTTAATCGTATTTTCCTCGATTTAGCTCTGTTGAGCGAGGAACGAAACCTGGTTAGCTAACCTTTATTTTCATTTTTTTTTTTTTTTTTAAATCATTATGTTGATTGGTCTGTATTTAGCCATTATTAAATTCTGTACCCCCCCCCGATATTTTTTCAAGTATATATCTATATATATTGCTATTATTATTATTCTATGTATCTACACAAAATTTTATACGAAGATATATAATATTTTATTATCGATTATCAGTATTTACTTCAACAGTGTCCAACAGTATAGAGCTAGGTAGTAAATCAAGATAGTATATATAGCAATAAAGCAACATATTTTTAATCTCACAATGTGCATATACTAGAAGGAGTGGGCATCCGGCTTTGCCCGCTCTTAAAGATTTTTTTCAATTTTGATCCATTTTTTGACACCTTAAAAAGTATTTTAATCGGCTAAAACCCATAAAAGAACAGTACAAAAAAAATCTAATCATTTGGGGCCACTCGCACTGCTCTGCTACTTTTAGTTTCGGATGAGATAGAGTTTGAAAATATGGAAACAGACAGATAAAAAGACGTATAGGCTTTTATATATTAGAAAAATGATTTAAAAAAATTAACAATACATGTAGTTCATCGCGCAAAAAGTATTTTAATGCATTTTCCATATATATATATATATATATATATATATATATATATATATATATATATATCACTGAAAACGATGACACAGCCAGACAGTTTGTGTTTGGATATCATGATTTTGTGGGGGGACAAAATTGAATTGTCGAAATTATGAGAGTTATTTTTTATATTCCTGGTTAAACGTAAAAAGTACTTTAAAAACAAGGCCGATAACATTAGTTGCGTGCTCTCGTGTAATGAATGAATGCGTGAATGTAGGATTGACATGAAATTCTTAAAGATAAACTAAAATGACCGAAAAATGGGCTGAAATGACTTAAATAAAAAGTAAATGACTTAGAATGACTTTAATGAACTTAAGGATGAATTGAATGAACTTAAGAATGACTTGAATGCTTAAAAAATAACTCGAATCCTTCAAAAACAACTTGAATGATCTGGAGAATGACTTGAATAGCTTTGAGACTGACTAGTTGTAAAGTGTGTGATTATTTTACATTAAATTAATACTGAAAAGAGATCCCCCGCTTTATGTCACAAAGTTACAAATATAAGTACAGCATGTAGTAAGAATAGATACTGTATTTATTTGCTCCCCCACCGAGCAAATTAGGCACAAGCCCGATTTTTACAGTGATGAGTGAAGGGGAAATGGGGACCAACACCTCGGGGAGTAGGGGAGCTGGATAGTAACAATTGGTATGAAGGGTTGCCCCTACATTGACCAAGGTCTTATATATGGGGTTGGTATTTATTTGCTCCCCCACCGAGCAAATTAGGCACAAGGCCGACTTTTAATGTGAGGAGTGAAGGGGAAATGAGAACCAGCTCCCCCAAGGTCTTATATGTAGGGTTGCCCCCACATATGGTCTTTACTTGCAGTATCTGACGGAACAGATACTACACTTGGAGATATTAAATCCTTTATTCGTGATAAAAATACAGTGAAAATCAACGATGAACAAAAAACTTAGGCACATGGCCAAATCAAAAGGGGGGATTGTGGGGGTCGTTGGTTATCCTTGTCACTCCAGAACTAAACATAATCAAAAGTTTCTCCCAGCTAGTATCTTCTTTCACCATAATACCGCATTCACCCTTTCGTACTGGGGGATATCCTACTCAACTCCCAATTTTTAAAACATTTTTATTGACGTGTAAAAAACAAAAAAGATAACAATAAAAATGGTACAATGATTCATTCGTGTCGAGGGCGGGGGAAGAAAAAACAAAAGTTTATTAGTAGGACCCTCCCAACCCCGTCTAGTTGATAGACTGCCCGTTCCACTAGGTTTGTAAAAGTAACCTCGCTTCTGCGGGTCAGTCTCTAAGTGGGGATGCCCTCTAGATGGGGGTGGATGGAGAAAAGAAAATTTTGTGGGTAAGGGATGAGGGTTAGTTTGTATTTCTTTCTCTCCAAGATGGGTGAAATTTAGAGGAAGGGGTGAAACCAAAAATTGCAAGTAGGAGGGACTGGGGGATCTTGGAGGCTTCCTAATCGGGGAGGGATGGAACACACACTCAGCTAGCTGAGAGGCTACTTGTTTAATTTTACTTTACAGAACTGCGTTCCACACCTAGGCGGGGAACACGTATTCAAATTTGGCTCCTCTTCGTACACACAGACTTGCTACATGTATCCATCTTCTGTCAAATGCCGCGCGATGCATCCTTCTTCTATCACATCTGATCTTCACCCGTAGTTGGTGTTTAAAGAAAGCGATTAGATCCTGATCAGAAAAATACAACGCTCCCCGGCAACCTTGCAGACGCGATGTCCAAATCACCATTCTTGCCACGGCCAGAATCATAACGTAGACCATTTGTCGTTCCCGGTCCCTCAGCGGCCTAACGTTATCCACGACATTGGATGCGGTAATTGGGCGAGGATGCTCAGGACTGATGCAAGCAGGACTGATGCAAGCTGTCACCTCGGTGACATACGACCAGTACCGGCGGAGTTCGCGGCAATCGAAGAAAGTATGATCAGTCGTTTCTACGGCCATTGTCCCACAACGGGGACACTCAGGCGACTCCAAAATACTGGAACTGTATTTTATGTTGTATAGTGGAAGTGCATTTCGGGACAATCGCCAGGTCAGAGAGAACTCCGAATTGTTCAGATGACTCGAACTTGGCGCCCAGCTCCACGCGGAGTGGATCTCATTCTGCTGCCAACCCAAACGCGCGCATAGCGGGTCGTCGGCGGTCTCTTCACTAGATCCCTGTGGAGTTCCCTACGGGTAGCAGTCACAGGGTCGCTGGACCTTGGTAGTTGTTTTAGCGCGGCTCGGCACTCTTTCATGTAGGCAGACTCTCCCCGTGGCCTGCGACGGCTCTCGATAAAAGGGTCGAGAATGAGGTCGGGGAAGGTGGCAGTAACCACGGAGTGCCATGTTTGGTTATCTTGCATATAGTGGCTCAGGAAGACCAGCCTCTCAGCGTCTCGATGACACCTCACGCCCGGCGTTTCTAAACCTCCCTCACACAGACGTTGAATACATACCTGTCTGCTCACCCAGTATCTTTCTCTGTATCAAAGAAGCGAGGACAAGAGTTCGACGAGATCTGTTAGGTGTTGTGCAGACAGGGAAGTACAGCCAGTTGGTAAAGGATGAGAGGAAAGACGTAAGTGGCGCACGCCTTAGCTCTACCCTTTAAGGAAAGTTTCCTAGGAAGCCACGAGTTGACTGCAGCCTCCACCTTTCACCGTACCTCCAACCAATTTTTGTCAAGCTGGAGACCCGGTCCGAACCACACGCCGAGGATCCGAACCGGGCCATCCGTCCAGCTAAAAGGCGCCGGGAGGTTGGCGTTGCAACTCAAGGCGCCCAACCACAGTCCTACCAACTTGCTGCGGTTTATCTTGGTCCCTGTAATTCTTAGTGACATCATCGGCAAACGCGGATGCCTTGGCGGCTGAGCCACCGGGTATTGCAATTCCGCGCAGGGTCGAATTTGCCTCCCCACGTCTCAGCTTGCGGAGCAAGAGCTCCAAAGCCAGGACATAGAGCCAGGGCGACAGCGGACAACACTGACGAACCGACTGAGAGATAAAAAAAGGGTTTCAAGTGCTTTCTGTTGACTTGTACGACGGTTGTGGACTATCGATACATTACGGAGATCCACTTGCAGAAGTCTGGTTTAAAACTGGCGGCCCCTAAGACAGATGCCAAGAAACGATGGTCGACTCTATCAAAAGCTTTGGACTGATCTTGATCAGCGCAGCTTCCGTGTCATCATCTATCCTTCCCTCTAAGATCGTGCGTATCAGATGCAAGTTGTTCTGAATCAATCTCCCCTTCACAGCGTTGTTCTGTTCTGGTTCAACCAACTTGCCGATAAAGACCCGCAGCCGATTCGACAGGACCTTGGCCAAAATCTTCAACTCTGTGTTTAGCAGAGTTATGGGCCTGTAATCGTCTAACTCTTCCCACCATGCCCATTACCTTTCCTCAGCAATGTGATCACTCCCTTGTGACTTGCACCGGGATAAATCCCTGAGCAAACCAATGGTTGAACACATCCGTTAGAAGAGGCATAAATATGGGTGACAGCCTCAAATACAGTTTGTATGGCAGACCATCGCGTCCCGGCGATCTGTCACAGCTGACCTGCTTCAGCGCAGTAAAATCCTCCCGCTCCGTCACCCGGCCCTTGCAACTAGCCGCTCTATCCGCCTCGAGGCGGGGAGAGTCAGCCAAATAGTCGCTAAACTCAAGGACCTGAAGATCGGGCTGCTGCGTAAAACACTCCTCGAAATGTTCTCGAAACCCCTCGCAGATCTCCCGAGTCGATTCCAGGGTGCGTCCATCCGGATGTCTTACCTTTGCAATGTACTTGTCCGAGCCATACCTAGAAATTTCACGACTCGCGTCAGTGTTGGAGTTGACTACTAGCTCTGACTACTTGGCCTTCATAACGCTCGCTATTCTCACGCAGAAGGTCCTGCATAGCTAGTTCCTGACTAACCCTATCCCCCCCCCGTAGCCCGGGTTAGTTTCTGCTCTAGCTTCTTCTTTGTCTTGGCCTTATCTAGTGCGAGGCACTGGGCATACTTGACGGAGAAGGTCCTAATTTTGGCTTTAAGACCTACCCACCACTTACTCCCGGTAACCGCCCCCACTAGTGCTTTTTGAATTCATTCTATTAGCTTCTCTTGGAAGTCTTGTATCTCCAGAAGAGATGTGTTTAACTTCCAGTGAGCCACTAACTTAGGCCTATTTCCTCGCTTCAGCCGGGCCATAACTAGTTTATGTTCCGCCTGGCCTAGCCAAGTGAACGTGGGACAAAATAAGAAGTCTACTTCGCCTCTCTTAACTAACATTCTGTCCAAGTAAGTGTTTGGATAGGAGGAAATGCTATTGGTCCACGTCCACATCTCCCTCCCTGGATGCTCGACCCGAAACCTGTTAACCAGATTAGCCAGGCTGGACTCGCACCTCTCCGATCTTCAAGCATCGCCTCCTACCTTATCTATCTCGGGGTCTAAGATGGCATTCCAATCCCCCATTAGCACTACCCGCTTCCGACAATCTACAAATGCGCCAAGCTGACTGAAGAATGAGACCCTCATGAGCGGTGCTTGGCACATGAATAGCGATCACTCGAACACACAGAATCTTTTACGGCAACAACGTCGACCGTCGCCGACAGGGTACGTTTAACCAGCATGGAAACTCCTTTCCCCTGCGGGCTGCCATACGCTGAGAAAACCTCAAAATATCGGGCCAGCACCTGACAGTCCACAGACGAAACAAAATGCGTCTCCTGAATCGCAGCCGCATCAACTCCCGGGGACAAGAGGTCGTGCCGGAGGCGAGCCGCCCGGTCCGATATTCTCAAACCCCTCGCATTCAAACTAGCCAAATCCAAAGCCATGGAACCTACCTTAGGGTGTGTCACACTCAGCTCCGAAGTCAGCCGGGGAGAGGACGCCGACGTTATTAGCCATGCTCAAGGTGGTCAGGTTTTTCATATCCTGACCTTCTCTCGCAATGCCGCCGACGTCCAAAGGATAAATTAATTTCATGGCCCTGTAGAGTGACTGATGGACCAACACTGGGACTCTTCCCTTGCAATATTTTGACAGTTCGTCAAAAGAAGGGTAATTTTTCTTAACCTGTTCGATTCCCGGAAACGCCCCTTCAGCGGCCTGCAGCCTTGTCCACAAGCTGGTCTTGCAGGCCTCTGGAGTTCTGAGTTCGGGGCGTCTGGGAAATTTGAGGGGATATTTACATCTACCCGCTCTATCTGTTTGTAAGTAGGTTTTAAGTTTTTCCTCTGCTGATTGGGAAATGTTTGTTGCCACAGATAGAGGAGTCTCTCCCTTCCCTCGGTTCATTCTTTTCCTTTTCGTTTTGGGGTGGTGGCTCAGTTTGCATTGGTGTGGGAATGGGTGTTTGTGTAGTGCCTGGTGTTGGTGCTGGTGCAGTGTCTGGTGTTGGTGCGGTGTCTGGTGTTGGTGCCATGTTTGTTGTTGGTGCGGTTTCTGGTATTGGTGCGGTGTCTGGTTTGGGGGTGGAAGTGGATTTTGTTGTTTGGCTTAAAAAGCTAAGAACAGCATCTATTAACAACAGACCTTTGATCTTGACCAAAAAGGCCAAGCACAAAAGTGTTACGGACAGACCGACAGACAGACCGACCGACCGACCGACCGATCGACGGAGTGACTTATAGAGTCGCTTGCACGCGACTAAAACGTTAGGCTATCAATTTCGACACTAATTATTGGACATTGTTGAGTATTTTTTTTTCTTATAAACTTTTACTTTCTTTCAAAATCTTTTATAACTACCGTATTCAAAAATTGAGCTAACCAGCAAAATTAGATTTTTTCTATAGTTTCCTTTTGCTAACGTCCCTCCTCCCTCTGGGGATAAAAGACTGTATTTGAAACTCCATGGAATAAGGATTTTTCTCACCTTTTCTCGTATTCCTAATTTTGAATAAAATATTGTGAATTTAATTATACAATATCGTGACGTCTCTCTCTCTCTCTCTCTCTCTCTCTATATATATATATATATATATATATATATATATATATATATATATATATATATATATATGTATATATATATATATATATATATATATATATATATATATATATATATATATATATATATATGAGCAAACAGTTAATAAAATATGTTAAAAACACTTTGAAATGAGTTAAAAACACATTTAATCTGAAAAGGAAACACTAGATAAATGGATAGTCCTTAATCCGCGGAGTTTTGAAGAAATACTCTCCTTCTCATCAGAGGGTAGGAATTAGCAAAATACAGGATCGGATTTTGCATGCAGAAGTATTTGATGAAACAACAAGTAAGTCAAAGATTTTACTTGCGAACAAAATAAGTTAATCAGAGGGAATATGGTAAAGAAAAAGGTGATTACACATGAATGGATAGTCTGGTGGAAGATAAAAAAATCCAGTGACGGTAAAATCCCAATGTAAAATTTCAAGAAAGTTAAAAGAATTTCCATTTGTACAAGTAAAATCCAAAGACATCCCGTAATTGGAAGAAGATGGTCCATAATAATCCAAAGGCAGAAATCCATGAAATAATTCACAAACATGTGTACAAGGAAAAAAATAATATTAATAAAAGAAAAATAAGATGTGCTTTTCACTCTACTTCCGAGACATAACTATAAATAAAAAAGATCTAGGAAGAAAAAGGAGAGAGAGAAAAAAAAATGATAAAGTTAAATATAAAATAAAGGGAAACAAAAGTCAAAACGGTCCAGACAGGAAATGTTAAAGGCGCGAAAATATATATAGGGCAAAATAATGTAGGTCAACTGCAATGTACAGGTTATCACTTAAAAAATGTCAGCAAGAGTAATTAAACGACACTAAAAGGAAAATAAAAATATAAAAAATAAAAAAGGAAAATAAAAATAAATAAATATATAATAAATAAATAAATAGAAAATAAAGAATAAATAAATAAAATAAAATATAATAAAAAATAATATATAACATATAATATATAAAATAAAATAAAATAAAAGAATAAAGCTAAAAAATAAAAATTATTTAAGGGGAGAATATGGCCGGTATCTGCAATTTCAGGAGGAAAAAAGTAAGTAAGTAAATTCATATAGTAAAATTTAAGTAAATGTGCATACAAGATATGAAAGTGTGGGTAGATTGATATATTAGATAGATAGGAAAGTTTAAAGAATAAAACAGAAAATGCAGATAAAAAACCAGCCATGCAAAGAAGAGATAAAGAATTAAAATAAAGGATTATTAAATTATAAAGTATTAAGAAGTATGTCGAAAAACAAAAAAGTTAACGAAAAAATATTTTATATCTATATAAAAGGTAAAAGTAATAACAATGTAATTTCAAAATTGCCATAATTAAATTTGGACTTATGTTTACAGAAAGAGATCAGTTCATTCTTAGAATTTATTATATTGTTACTTTGAGGGGAAGTAATTATAGTTATAGCTTCGGTTGTACAGAGGCGACATGACTTAAAGCCTGGAGTATAAGACTTAACTTTTTTATAATAGTCCATTTGATTGAGAAGGGAGTATTGTTAGAGTTAAGTTTTTTAATTAAAGTGGTTATTATTAAAGAAGAAATGTGGTTTGATATTCTTTTCTTAATTAATGTTGAAGTAACGCTGATATATGTATGTACTTTATTAAAAGCTCGAGGTCTGGTATTAATATTAATTTGCTGATTTGTATTAGTTAAATAGTTTGAATTTTGTTCATAGTGTTCAACAAATGGTGGGACAATATCTGTATGAGGACTATTTTGGAGGGGATAATGAGTGTTGTTAGTGTTAGGATGGCTGTTAGGAGAAATATTGTTATTCTCATTATTATTATTATTATTATTATTATTATTATTATTATTATTATTATTGCTAGCTGTATGATTGTAGATGGAAGGGCTGCTCGAATGGTGTATTGGATTAGTAACTATATCAGATGGAGGATGGGAAGAAGAATAACTTGAAGACGGAATATTAGTGTCTGTTATGGGAGGATTGCGTGGGAGCTCAGTAATAGTGCAAGAATATATAACATCTTTATGGATACAATCATTATTGAGTGGGCAAAGATGTTTGTTATTACAATTACAGTTAGTTTTGGGTTTAATTGGGAAAGGGATTTTTTGGGCTGATTTAATTTTTTGTTATTAGATGTTAAGATTCTTTGTGCTAAATTAGGCATTGTTGAATAAGAAATCCGGATTGAATTGTTATTGAAAATAGAACTATATCTGTGTGGGTATTTGAAAGAGTTTTGTACAATGTTGAAGAATTCCTTAGGTATATTAGTTTTGACATTTAGGCTAAATGGAGGATTAAACCAAATATTTTTCTTTCTCCTGATGCGACTAGGTGGGTTAGAGGCATTGCGATTAGTATTTTGGTTTGGATTATAAATGTAGACTGGTTCATTGTTATTGATAGCGGCAGGTATTGTTATTGGAACTGGTTTCTTACGAGTCATATTGTGTGTGATTAAAGATTTAAGGCGGCCTGAAGGAGGAGCATAATTGTTGTATTTAGTCTTTTCCTTGTATCCTGAGTTCCATAAAGCATTATTGAAGAAAGTAGCATTTTGATTAAAAGTTTTTTATCAGCAGAAAGAGCAGAAATTCTTCTAGAGACAGATGGTACTATAGATTTTATAATTGAGTTAGGGTGGTTAGAAGATTTATGGACGTATAAAAGCGTAAGATTAGGTTTATGATAGAGGCTATGAGTTTCGGTGTTAAGATTAAGTGTAACATCTAGAAAATTTGAAGTTTTTTGTTTAGTTCGATAATTATAGAAAGGCCAAAGTTATTGAAGAAGTTATGTAATTTTTTAATAGTTTTGTTGTACTCTCTTGGCCTGGCTGTTGTAGTAAAAAGAGCATCGTCTCTATAAAGACCCCCTTGGATATGTTTAAAGTGGTATTTAAGTTCTTTCAGTAAGAAATATATATATATATATATATATATATATATATATATATAGAGAGAGAGAGAGAGAGAGAAATATATATATATATATATGTATTATGTTTGTGTGTGTGTGTGTGTGATGAGGAAGTAAACATTAAGTTTATATGCCATAAGCTTCTGTAAACTTAAAGTGAATGTAAATATTAATATTTATATAGTAAGCCCAACCAAATAAAAATGCTCAACACATCCAAGATAGGAGATAGAATTTGTGATAGAACACAGATTTAAGACTGTAAATTATATTTTTATTGTTCGACAGGATACTCAAATAAGATATATTGAAATTTCCTGTATCCTTCTAGCTTTGCAATAGCTGTATCTTTTTCTCTGTTTCTTTGTCTTTCTCTGTCTCTCTGTCTCTCTCCCTCCCATCTGTCTGTCTGTCTGTCAGGCTGCCTGTCTCTTTCTTTTTTCTTTCTTTCTTTTTTCTTTCTTTCTATAAGAACTGTATCTTTTTTATTTTTGCAAAATATATCCTTTTCTCTCTCTCTCTCTCTCTCTCTCTCTCTCTCTCTCTCTCTCTCTCTCTCTCTGTCTCTCTCTCTGTCTCTCTCTTTCTCTACCTTCCTTCCTATCCGTCTACCTACCTAGCCACATCATTATAATCTCTTATATTTTTTCATTATTTTTCCATTTCCTCATTTACTTCCAAGTCTCACTTTTCCCTATCCCTCTGACCAATCAACCCCCACTCCATGTATTCTCCCTTCGCTGTTCACCTCCTGACGATCATCAGTGTAACTATCCTTCCATCCATCCAGCCGACGCCATTGAGCGTTTTTCTCACCACTTTTTAATGAACAGTAAAAATTTCTCATTAAATGTTTGGTAATTTAGGACGAACGCTTCCAAAACTGATTTCTCCCTTTACCATTCCACCAACGACCATTGCCTCTTCATCAGAACGAGCGCCACCGGGTACAGAACACCAACCTCACTTCCATTGAAAGGTTAAATAATACGATTCATCGCCATTGCAGTCACCCACATAGTATCTATATAAATAATAGCGACAGTAAACGTCCGTGTGTTTCTATATCTATTCGCGCGCCAATAATTTTTAAATAATAGTGCATTACGCTAGTGTAGACTATCATTTAATAGAATACTGTTGTCATATTTCGTCTGGTGAATCACTGCCTAATTTAAGAGTTCTTTTGGGGGATCAGAAGCGTCTCTCTAATTTCGTTGTTGACGCCACCCAGTCCTTTTTCATGTACCCACTTTCTCACAAGACCGAAGGACTCGTGGCTTAGCGGATGAAGCACTTGGTAAAATTCAGTTGTACATTGCATTCTTCAGGGGGGGTGCGGTTGAAGGTTCTATTCTCAGTGCGGCCGACATTTGTAACGTTAACCAACAGTTGTAACGTTAACCAACATCTGCAACGTTACTCAATATTTGTAACGTCACTCAACATTTGTAACGTTACTCAACACGCTGTAGCCTCAGTCGCAATGTAGCCAAAGAATAGAAAAGAACTTCAACTCGCTTATTTTTATTTTTTTTATTTTGTAACAAGATTTGCTTCCTAATTATCTCGCCACGCATGACTTCTCGTGACGGCTATGACGTCACCAAAGACTCTAACGTGCTCTAACAGTGTGGGACTAGACGGCTAGAAGACCCCCCCCCGCTAACTGACATGGTAATCTCTTATTCTGAAACCTTCCTTTTGGTTCAGAAGCACCCTGGCTTCAGTGGCAAACTTACAAATGCTTGATATTTTCTAATATCGGAAAAAGTGCAATCTTCCAGACACTAGAAAATATTACCGCTAAGAACAACACGTGGATTTTATACTAACTGCATTAACTATCATGGCGAGGGGAAAAAATAAATATACAATTTTGAAGATGTTGTTTATCGCCGAAATATTAATTTTAAACAAATATTCGCTTTACATAAAATTGCGTTGTAACTTGGCTTATGAACATATTTCATGCGTAAATTATTTTATTATATATATATATATATATATATATATATATATATATATATATATATATATTTAAGTTTAGTAAGTTCAACTATATTAAACTAAAATATATATCTTGAAACATTCTATATATAGGCATATATCTATATATGTCGAACTTATATGAATAAAATTATATGAACATCATAAAATCCCTATGAGGATCAATCTATGTTTTAACGAAGTTAATCGTACTGTAAGGGATTCAACAATTATTAAACTCTTGATGAGACGAAAATTGGACGTTTCGACGTTGCCACTTCGACTTGGCCGATTTGACGGCATGGCCGATTCGGCGACGGGGTAACTCGGTGTCGACCATACTAATCACATTCTTATATTTTATGATTTTTTTTTTTTTATTAAAGCAATATGAAAATATATCACTTCAACTGTTTTTAAGGAGAATCGACTTTTTTAAACAATCTTTTTGGTTACTTTTTTAAATTAATATTTTAAGGATTAAAACTTTTTTTATTTCTTTTTTAAATTAAGAAAGACAATTTGACATATAATTTCGTCGTTGACGACTGATTGTTGCCTGTTTATGTGTTGTGTTTTGAATAAACACGGTTATCTTTAAGTTCTTTTTTTAATTAAGAAAAAGAGTATGAAAATATAATCCTGTTGTTTACGACTGAATGGTTTTATATTTTAAATAAAGACGGTTTGAAGTTTTTAATCGATTAAACACACACACACACATACATATATATATAGACCTGCCGAAAAACGTCCAATAATTCCATCAACTCAGTTAATCATGAATAGAAATTAGTTATTTCTGTCTCCTTACACTACGGTCTGTGGGCGCCATAACGATACACCCCCGTTGCTTTGTACGACTGAAATCTCGAAGACAACGTGATTAACGTGTTTCCTCACAATCGCCTCCGGTCGTAGACGACTGCAGTCAGGTGACCTTTAGAACCCAAAACGCGACGGCAACGAGCCCGCCTGAGGTTCGGCCTAATCTCGCTCATTACGAGATTGTTTAAACAACGAATGAGGGTGGGGAGATAAAATAAAATACGTGGCGATTGAAGCCGATTCAAAAATGGCGCATGTATCTATGCGCATGAAGGGTGGCTGGGTGTATGTATAATTATGATGACGTCGTTGGTAGTATGAAAAGCATGAAGCAAACGGTATAGGGGGGGGAGAGGTGAATGTGCACAAGAATCTTTTGGTGAGAAAGAAATAAAAATATCTCACACAAAATGTAAGACAGATATATACATACACATATATATACGCACATATATACATACACTAACACATATGTATATACATCAATATATATATATATACATATATATATACATATGTATGTTATATATATATGTATATATGTACATATATATACTCACACACATATACATATACATATGTATATACTCTAACACATTACACCAATATATAGATATATATTTATACATATATATATGCTCATACATATATACGTATAGATATACACACACATATATATACGCACATATATACATACACTAACACATATGTATATACATCAATATATATATACATATGTATGTTATATATATGTATATATGTACATATATATATATACTCATACACACACATATATACAGTGATGATCATATTTATTGGCACGGTAAAATAAAAGTTAAATTTTGTCTAATAAATTCTAAAAAAGGGATTAAATTAAAGAAAATAACAAAGTATATTATGTATTTTTAACTGGCCTTTCCGATGCAGCAATCGGATTTTAGAAAAAATAAATAACAAAGGAACAACAAACATAATCGGAAAGGCCAGTTAAAAATACATAATATACTTTAATTTTAGTTATTCAATGAATTTAAAAATTTATGACGTGAAATGTTTGAATTTCAAATCAAAAGATTTTTATTATTCTATGTAAGACAAAGAATATATTTAAAATATTATAACTCCTTAGCCTATAGGCTTTCGATGTCTATCATCTCTTCAGGGGAGAAATATTAGCAAATAGCCAAAAGGGTTTAGACTTTATTTGCTAAAGTCAGTGAGACATGGAAAATCACAATTAAAATTTGTTTAAGTATTTAAATGTCATAGAGTAAGGGAAGTTAATGAAAAGGATATAAAAATTCACATCAAAATTGCATGGTGAAATCCGAAGTGAATGTCTTTGATAGCAGTAGGGTAAAATGATCCAAAGTGTATTTTGAGTAATCCACATGACAATGTAATGGTCCGAAGTAGGTATTTCCTTGGAGCAATTTCCTTTGTTTATATAATGGGTCCGGTAAAAAAAAATTTGTATATATATATATACAAATTTTTATGCATATATATATATATATATATATATATATATATATATATATATATATATATATATTATATATATAATATTTCCAATGTATTCTTTGTCTTAAAATACTGTTAAAAACTCGCTCAATATATGTTACCGTGACATAGCTTGACATATATTCGGCGGGTTTTTAATAGTATTTTTTCTACTTTTTTATTTATAACACCTTTTCCCATACTTACCGTGTTAAAGAGGGGGTGAGGCGCCATCTTGAATTTTCCAATACATCGGTAAACACTGTATGGTTTTCAAGCTGAATAAACATGTTACATTGAATAAAAACACGAAAAATATATCCAGTATGGTAGAAAAGTAACTTATCTTTCCTTTGATAACATTTATTTGTTATATATTTGTTTTTGACAACTTTTTCGAATCTATGTGTACACTAATACAAACCCGTTTTTCGAGCTGAATAAATATGTTACATTGAATAAAAACACGAAAAATATATCCAGTTTGGTAGAAAAGTAACTTATCTTGCCTTTGATAACATTTATTTGTTATATATTTGTTTTTTGACAACTTTTTCGAATCTATGTGTACAGTAATACAAACCCGAAATGAACTTAAGACCACGAGTGAACGCGCGTTTTTTTTTTTAGTTTAATTTCATATATATATATATATATATATATATATATATATATATATATATATATATATATATATATATATATATATATATAAAAATAAGTATTTTTTAATTTTATCTTTCTAGCTTTAAAAAAAGTTTTAAAATTTTATCAGCCGGCATAATTTTTTTTTTAAATATTGAAAAATTTCAGGAAAATTAAGTTTTGCCAGATTTTTAAAACGTGTGTCAACAGCTTAAAAAAATCGTCTCTTCAAAAGAACGTATTTTGAAGAGGACGGTAGTGAACGTGTGTGTGTGTGCGTGTGTGCGCGTGTGCTGGGTAGTAGTAGTACTAATAGTCTGTCCTTTGGAGGACAGCGTTTGTTTTCGTGTTGTGTGTACGTGTGTGCGGCTAGCGCCAGAATGGCGGACGTGGTGTCGGAGGTTGGATTGTGATGGCTGGTGTAAGTTTCGTAATTTTGTAATTTGTAAATGGCAAGTTAGGAAAGAAATAAACCCTTCCAAGATGGACAATAAATAAGGCCATAATATTTTATGGTAAATTTAAGAGCGTAGGAACCATAGTTTTTTAGAAGATGTGATTATTGGATTAACCAATCAGAAATCGTCTGTGGCACACACATCTCTGTTTTTATAGATATATAGACATATATAAGCTGCATATAACTAGACTTTTTCGGTCGAGACATATTGCCGGACGAAAAGATTAATCTCATACTATTTAAGATACACCGACTATCTAAACTTGTTATATAAACTGCCCACGCTTTGGTTTTAGGAAAGCATAAAACACATACGTCTTTCTGTATAAAAATCAAACGCAAATTAACTCCCATAGCGTAACTATGACTACTTCAGGTTGTAAAGGCAATTGTTGTCAGCTATTTCACATTGCAAGTAGATTAAATCAAATATAAATCTAATTAAAAATAAATTTTATAAATTAACAATTAATGAACATCATGATTCTTCATATTGGTCAAAAGTGCTTTTTTAGCGACGAAAGCAAGTTCAATAAGCTAGGCAGTGATGGTAGGCAGTACGTCCGTCGGAGGAAAGACGAAGAATTTAATCCTAGGTGCTTAATTTCAACGCGTCAATGTGATGGAAGTTCAATTTTGGTGTGGGGAATTATTAATACCAATAGTCTAGGGCCTATAGTTCGCTTGCAAGGTCGAATTAATTCGACCAATTACATTAATGTCTTGATTGGACATTTTCTACCCTATTTTGGTCGGAATTTGGATGATAATCCCATCTTTATGATGGATAGTGTCCCCATTCACACAGCTGGCAATGTCAAGATTTTCTTCAAGACCATGATATTCCGTGTTTGGATTGGCCTGCACAATCTCCAGACCTCAATCCTATCGAAAACGTATGACATTACATCAAGCAACAGCTACGCAATGATTGGAAGAAATTGAGACAAATATTAAAGAGAAAATGTCAAATTTGGAAAAACTTTGGACAAAAAATAAAGAGAACTGGGATGCCCTTTAACCGGAGTATTGCTGGAGACTAATTCAAGAGAAGGACCAAAAAATTTGCAGGCTGTCACATTGCAGAACGACTATGCTGCTAAATAATAAATAGTTCATTGTATTTCTGTTCTATTTTTGTCGCATTAATGTTCTAAAGTTTCATTTAAATATGAATTTTCCATTGTGCGGAGTTTTTTTTTTGCCTTGTCAATTTAAAGTGATGTTTTTTTAATTGAGGTGAATAATAGGATACTTCAATTAAAAGTCAAATACGGAAAAAGACACAATTATAGAAGAAATAAAAAGCGAGTGAAATGACACATAGGTTGTTTAAACGTTTACATTAAATTTAGCTTAAATTTACAGTTTTTGAAAAAATTACTAGTGCGGACTTTCTTTTTAGCTGTACTGTATATATGAAGGTTTTGTGCAGAACCAAACACACTTATTGCTATAACTGCTAATCTTCGTCGGTGAAATGGCTGCTACAAGACACAGAAAACAGAAGAACTCGGGTTTTTACCTGAGAGTTCTCCTTCTCTTAGATGCATGTCAACGAAAACTGGGTTGCATCTGTCTTAGTGAATTAAACGTGCCTCCAGGTACCAACTTGAAAATTTCTACGCATATTTCTCTCTCTCTCTCTCTCTCTCTCTCTCCCTCTCTCTCCCTCTCTCTCCCTCTCTCTCTATCTATCTATCTATCTCTATCTATCTATCTATCTCTATCTATCTATCTATCTCCCCCTGTGTGTGTATATATATATATATATATATATATATATATATATATATATATATATATATATACTAGCAAAAGTACCCGTCGTTGACTTGGTTCAAAACCAGCCTACAGAAAATGATTTATGAAAGTAAGATAGGTTATGAAAAGGAAGGATTGTAAAGAGATAGCTTCGAATTTGGGGGGGTATCAAAACCAAAGCAAAATATGATAAAAGTAAAAATAAAATAGATAAACCCCATAATTTATTATACCATACCTGTTCACACTGAAACAGTTATCACAATATTCTGTGGATCTACATTAAAAAAAACCTTGTCAAACTGTGTGATATATTTCCATTCTATGGAGGTCAGGTGCGAACGAACACCCCATAATTTTATTATACCATATTTCTTCAAAATGAGACATAATTATCAAAGTATACTTACGCAGATAGATATGAAAAGTCTTTATTAAAGTTTGTGCCTATTTCCATTCTATGGAGGCCAGGCGCGAATGCAGACCCCACAATTTTATTATTCCATCCCTATTTAAGTTAAAACATACTTATCAAAGTATATGTGCATCTATATGAAAAACACTTATAAACTTGTTTATTTTTTTTATTTCCATATTTTGTGGACCAGGCGCATACGTATATCCCACAATTTTAATGAATCATCACTATGCCAGATCAAACATACCCATTCCTGTGTCTCGATACATCTTCTATCATTATATGTAATCAGTTTTTTAAAATAGTCAACCATATAGGAGCCTATTCGTGACCAGACACACACACGGACGTTCAGCTTTATATTATAGATACAGCATGTCAGGAGGCGATGGAAAAAAATCCAATAAAGTGCTCAATCGTGGATGTGAGAGTTGAAGATACAATATTATTACGACACTATATATACATATGTCAAGGTCGTACCATTGGTTTCTTTACCTTATTTAATTTTAATTAATTTTATTTTAAATTAACTTAATATATTCATGCTTTATTTCATTATATATTTATTGCCGTTAATTGTTGTACATTTATTTATATGGGGTTATGTGTTCGTTTAAACAGGACACTTTTTTTCTCCATAAAACATCCCACCACTAAACATACATATATACACACACGCGTGGGCGCACACACATACACATACACACACACACTCCCTACTCTCTCCATCTTTCTCTCTCTCACACACATACACACACACACACACAAACAGAGATTCATACACTTACACACACGCACGCTCTCTTCCTTCCATAATTATATTCTATTGACGTCGATTATTAAGTTATGTTTTTAAAATTGGAAACTCTGAGTCTTAAACGCTCGTTTAACTTTTTTTTTCTCTCTATTTGTTCACTTTGCGTCGTTTTCATTTTTTTTCATTGTCGCTGATGAATTTACGCTGACTTTTTCCAACCTCTTATGGTTGATTCGGCGTAATGAAACCAATGGTGCGACCTTGAAATATGTATATATAGTGTCGTAAAAAATATTGTATATATATATATATATATATATATATATATATATATATATATATATATATATATATATATATAAGAACAGAGTTGTAAAGTAGAATTTTACAAAAAGTTTTTATTATTCGACAGAATACTCCTAGCTGGGTTCTCTTTAATCCACGGAGTTTCAAAGAATGCTATTTCTTCTCATCAGAGGAAAACATTGTTAGCGAAATAATCCTGTGTATATATGTATATACATGTATATATATATATATATATATATATATATATATATATATACATATATATATATATTGTGTGTATATGTATATGTAGAGACATATATATATATATATATATATATACACACAGACATATATATACATGCACACACACATACATACACACACACACACACACACACACACACATATATATATATATAGGTTTCTTTTAGATATATAACGTTTCCCTATTTTTGTTATTTTCCTCGTTAGCATGCATTATTTAAAACGTATTTCATCTTATCTTGAGCTTATCTCGCTTTTTAAAATTAAATCCCTCGATCCATCTCTAGAATAGTGAGGGCGAAACTGATCAACAACCTAATATATATTTATATATGTCTGTGTGTATGTGTTTGTGTACACATAAAGAAAGAGAGAGAGAGAGAGAAAGAGAGAGAGAAAGATGAAAACATAAATTCGTATATTTATTTCAAAATAAAGAATAAAAGAAAGATAAAAGAATAAAATCGAGAAAAGAAAGAAAGAAGGTAGAAATGAAAGCAGAAGGAAACAGAAAAAAAAGAAAATTGGTAAAAGAAAGAAAAGAGATTGATAAAAGGATGAAAGAAAACAAAACAAACACAAAAGAAAAAGATGCGTAAACGAAAGACATTGTATATTTCAGACATTTATTTCAAGCAGAAGAAAAAATGATAGAATGAATGATAATGTATTTCAGATGTGTTTTTAAATATGCCGACACAGTTACATATAAAATATAACACATCTTTATTGTCGGTGATGATTATAGATGGTTTGCACACCCGGAAATTCGACAGGTTGGTTCTTTTAGGACTCAAATCGTCAACCAACAACAATATCCTTTTCGGTTGTTTATATATAACCATTTGTGACCACTTGAAACCCCCCCCCTTGAACTGGATAATCACGGTAATATCAAATGACGTTTTATTTGGCCGTTGTTGTTTCACTGGATTGATCTGACTTTGATTACACCTGTGTAACTTTCAGTCGAAAATAGTCGTTCAAATATTATACTTTTCTTTTTGACAATTGGTCAAGATTGTTGTTTTTTTGGCGTTTGTTTCTAGGTGTTAAAATGATTTTTTGGTACCCACAGCATAGATACTCAACAAATGAACAAGAGTGAAGAAAACAAATAAAAATAGATGATACAAAGGAGAAGAGAAGATCAAAAGGGGGAAAACTGGGAAAAGAAAAGACATAAAAAATAAACAAAATCGAGGAATCTAATGAAAAAAGAAGTGATATAAACATGTTATATATCAGGGGCTCTACGATTAACTTAGCTAGTGTGAATTTTGATAAGGATCACACTAAGTGTATGATAACCCGGATCTATAAAACAGAATCGTTCCAAGAGTTGAATAAAAAATGAATGACATAAGGTCAAACGGCGTTGACAAAACAGAGAGATATAGAGAAAGACAGAGAGAGGGATAGAGAGAGAGAAAGAGAGAGAGAGAGAGAAAGAGAGAGAAAGACGATGAAGAATGACGTTACGTTTTCGAGAGGAGAGAAAACTAAGGTTTACAGATCAGAGTCTCTTAGAAGCCGTGCAGATGAAACACCGCTAATAATGTAGGAAACTTAAATCTATAGCGATGTTACCTCTAGTTTCAATCGGTGCGCGCCACTAATTTCGTTAAATTAGAAAGTTAACTTTAAGTAAACAAGCAGCTACAATGTGTGTCACTTTTTCCTCGGTAAATTCTTTCCAAATTAAACCTTGAAGAAAACTTAGCAAACGTCTCCTTTTTGTCTTTCTTCATGAAAAGTGTTGTATTCCTTTTAGTAAAACAGAGATGATCGAAGGTCAAATTGAAACGCAGCACATGGGAAAACAGCGGCGTCAGACAGATCGATAAAGACCACCTATAAAGACTCGCGCATGTATGTACAAAGATCTTTAGTTTTCTATTGAAGAACGAAAAAGATTAAAGTAAAAAAAAATAAAACAACGGGAGAAATAGCAAACACATAGAAAAGGTGCATGAAAAGAAATAAAAAATCGCAGGAGAATGAAAACGAAAATTACAAAAGGAATAACGCGGCGAGTGAAGCTTTTCACCAATTTATAATGAATTCATTGTCAGAAATGTCCACTGTGAGTTGTGGCTCACAAATTATTTGCTGATAAATCAATTCTGTTACGAAAACAAAATACAACAAACAAACTAATTTTGAAAACAAAAGAATTGGATTGAATCTGGATTGGCCTCATTTTGATTACACCTGTGTAACTTTTAGTCGAAAATGACCGTTCAAATATCATACTTTTGACTCATCTTCTTTTTGTAATTGGTCAAGAGCGTTGTTTCTTACATTTTGTTCCTAGGTGTACCCCTTTGTTAAAATGATTTCTCGGTATTCCCGGCGTTTAAATAATAGGGAGTTAAAGTGTTGCATGTATAAGACTTTGGATGGAAATCAATGTTTCAATTGTTGGTACAAAACTTTTATTAATTTTATTAATATGTGCTGATGCCTTGCTTCAAACTCATACACTAATTGAGAAACCTATCTTTCTGTCTTGATTGCTCGTTGCACACTATGAGAATGTGAATGGAAATCTGGCAATGCAAGTTTTTTCAATAATGAATTCTGTAATTCGTTATAGAAAGTATATACTGACAAACCAATTAAATTTGATCATCATGGATTTTAAATCTTTTCCTATTCTGAAAAAATATATTTTTTAACTTATTTTCAATCGTTAAATCTTAAATTCTTAATATCGAATGCTTTTCACACAGTGGGTTTCCTATTATTATACTTTAACTTTAAATTGGGTCTAAATCTTTAACATTTTTTGCGCATTTAGCATGGAAGATGTTAAATAAAAAATCTTTTATTTGGACAGATTTGTTAAAAAGACCAACGTTTGCGATGTACGCTTAGGTATTTTAATCTTTTGTGGATATCTTTGAAAAAAAATATAGGAGTCTATTGGCAAGTCTCCGGATAATAGAATGCTAAAAAGGAAAATAAAGCAAAGAACAAATCGTGAAATATTTGACAGTTTTTCGAATATAATTTAAAAGGTATAAATGGGATTAGAATTTTGAATTTTTAGTTGATATGAAAATAAAACAATTTCAGTATTTAAACTAAAAAAATAATAATAAAGAAATTACAACAAAACTTTAATTTGAAACCTGAACCCCATCCCACCCAGTTTTACTATGTCGACTTTGAAATGCTATTAATCAAACAGTATCAAGCCAAAAACTATATGGTCCCCCGACTAATGCCTTTCTCATGTTTTCCAATAAAAGGTAATGAAGCAACTTTAGTAAAAGCCCTATAACCACGACAACGTATAAGTTTTTTTATATATATATTTTTATATTATAAATATTAAATTTGGGGGGAGGGGTCACATATGCTATTTTTTTTTTGTTTTGTTATTTTATCGATATGAAGTAATGAATCAAAACAGATATAAAATAATCACACATTAAAGTACAAAATAAACTGATCTCTAAATAGGCTGGGCGATGAAAAAAGTTCTGTATTAAGAAGTAAGTCCAATATGTCACCTTCCATTTGAGTAGTGTAATTTGAGTGCTGAAGAAATTGTTGAGATCCATTAAGGGATACTATTAGTGCCACATTGTTCGCAAGAAGCTGATCCCAATTAAAATCACCCCCAAAAACTACCCTTATACCGACAGGCAAGTTGTTGAGAAGATTTTTTAAAAATCCCTAGTGGGCTAGGCTTACGGTACACTAGCATACAACCAATCGCATGTATTAAAGTTCAATCTACGAATATATAATCAATATTTATAAAATCCAGTCTACAAGAGTTACTTCCCTTGTATTGTTAGCCAGAAATCAGTTGTAGAACTGTTACCTATTTTGCCCATTAAACCCCCTTGCTTGATGTAAAACATTGGGATAAAACAGCACAATGACACCGTTTTATGCCAAACGATACTTTAATTCTTTTTAATTCGGTACCATTTAAACCCCCTATGTAGACGCAAGCATAAATTTTAGGAGAAAAATAAAAGCCAAGTACGTCCAAGGATGGAATACTGTTGCCATATCTGGGCAGGAGCTGCTAAAAAAGCCTATCCTGCCTTGACAGAGTACAAAATAGACTTCGTGGCTTAGTGGGGGATGCCCTTTTCTCTACCCTGCAACCTCTCTCCCACAGAAGAGACGTTGTGAGCCTATCCTTGTTTTATCGTTATTTCCATGGCAGGTGATCGTCTGAACTCCAATCTCTGGTCCCCCCTCACCGATCTTTCACGAAAAACACCCGTCTAGCTGAATCCACTGTGAAAAATTTCCCCCACTCTATATCTGTGCCTAAATCAAAACGCGGATTCCATGAACAAAGCTTCTTTCTTAGAACCGCACACCTGTGGAACTCTGTTCCGTCTGCCTGCTTCCCACCTGACTACAACTTGGATGTCTTCAAGTCCAATATTAACAAATTCCTAATGAACCGCCCCCTTAAGTAAACACTTCATCAAATCTCCACACTAACGTAATGTACTTGCAATAACCCTTATCCCTGAGTGGCTTCCGGGCCTTGATAAGTGGTGATCACTGTGTAAAAAAAAAAAAGTTAGCCCCAAAAGGTGTTTTTCACCCCAATACGCCCTGGGGTTCAAGCCCTAGGATTTTTCCAAGGTCAAATATTGCGTTTCCAGATGTATATCCATGTGGTCTTGCTTTTGGGTAATTTTCAGCAAAATCTAATGGTCGGAAAAGATTCTATATCCCAAAAAGTGCTATTTTGGGCCATTTTGTCCACTTTTTCATCCCCTAGGGATACAACCAGAATTTTTATAAAAAAATCAGATAACGTTACATTTCTTCCCTTGGGTAGTTGCAACCATGCAAAATTTCAGAAAAATGTAGTTATTGAGAATTTTGGGAACGAACGGAGGAGGGTGAATTCTAAGGTCCAAATCTGACTAACTCGGTAGACTAATAATGAATACATTGGCAATTGTTATGATTAAAAACGCAATAAACGAACAAACATGAAAAACAAACAGTTGTTTGATAATGTTTAATATACGGCGTCGAATCGCTCCATATATGAACCCGTGTATAAGCACACAATACTTTTAATACTATGTTCTGGTTCCTTGCTTCAAAGCCATACACTGACTGAAAAGTCTTTGTTACTAACGTAACTGCCTTTTCCACACCTTGAGAATGTGAAAGGAAATCTTGCAAGTCAAGTTATTCACTAATTAATTATGAATTCTTTAATTCATTGAAGAAATGTCTAGTGAGTGACGGCTCACAAATTCTTTTTACTGACAAATCAATTAAATTCGTCCAGTGTGGGGTTTTACGGTCGATCATCGGGATTTTTAAAGTCTTTTCTTGGTTGGCGTTCCTCTTCTGAGAGAATATGAACATAATTTGAGTTTAATTTTTAAATGTTATTTGTGATGAACCTAAAGCCTGAGAAAAAAAGGGATAACAAGAATTTTTCCCATCAGGTAAGTTAATATTTAACCATATAAAACTGGTTGAATTACTTGTGCAAATTTATTGAACCATTTTAAAGATTCTGACTTTAGCATATATATCAAAGTTACATTGGTATATTTGCTGAAGTCAGAAACTTTAAAATGTTTCAATAAATGTGCACAAGTAATTCAACCAGTTTTGTATGGTTAAATATTAACTTACCTGATGGGAAAAATTCCTGTTATCCCTTTTTTTCTCTGACTTTAGTTTCATTACATTCCGCCATTGAAAATAAAACATTTGCACGCTAAGTAATGCTAAGTAATGCTAAGTAATGCTAAGGAATTTTATTGAATGTAAAAAAGAAAAGGAATAAAGTGGAAAAAAAAACAACGGGAAAAATCATGTTGAGAGTTGTCCTCACACACACACACACACACACACACACACACACACACACACATACGCACACACATACACACACATCTCACTTTTATAAATTTATAGATAGATATAGTAAAGCGAGAAAGGGATGAGATAGGACAAATAAAAAATGAAAAGACAGACAGATAAATAGAAACGACAAAGAGAAAGAATACAATTTAATTGATGAGATGTATGAATGAAAGCAAAACCCGAGAGTATCATATAATACTACAACTTTTCATTCGCTCATTCATAAAGTATTGTTGTCATATCTGGGCAGGTACATCAACCACTAGTCTCTTCGTCTTAAACACGGTCCAAAAAAAGAGTCTCCAATTTAATAGATCCCGCACTATTAACCAAGCCCGAACCCCTGTCCCATTGCAGTAATGTTGCATCCCTGTCTCTATTTTACAAGTACTTAAAGGGATTGAGCTTTGATGAACTTATTGCGGCGCTTGACGCCGATAAACCAGTTTAGCAGCAAAATGCCACCCCTTCTTGGAGGAATCCCTAGATGCCGGAAAATCTTCTAATAGTTTCTTCTTTCGAATTGCTAGACTTTGGAATCCCCTTCCTGTTATCTGTTTCCTTGACTGTATTGACATAAAGTTGAAATGTAATGTAAAAAGACATCTCGCTCATCTCCTTCCACAGACCCATGTAGACACGGTCTTAAATAGTAGCCGCTTACGTCCAAGTGGTAATGTTCCTTGTTTGGATGAGGGAGAGAGCAAGAACAAAGTAAGAAAAGGGGAAAATGAATAAAAATAACGAAAGAAAAACTACAACAAAATAAAAATAACGAAAGAAAAACTACAACAAAATGAATAAAAATAACGAAAGAAAAACTACAACAAAATAAAAATAACGAAAGAAAAACTACAACAAAATGAATAAAAATAACGAAAGAAAAACTACAACAAAATAAAAATAACGAAAGAAAAACTACAACAAAATAAAAGGAAGGAAAAAGAAAATTTAAAGAAACATTGGAGAGGTAAAAAAAATGGGATAAAAAATAAAGAAAAAAGAACGAAAGAATGTAGAAATATTAAACAGCAAAAACGAAGGCAAATAGAAAGAAGAAAAAGAAAGAAAAAAAGAAAAAAGAAAAAGAACGAAAAAAATTGGCGGAAGTTGTGAATGATTAGCGAATTGATAAATAAATAAAAAAGACAAAACTCTCCAGAGGAATATTTTTGTTTAATTTTATTACTTTTTTTTTAATTTTTAATTTTAAGTCGCGAATTCTATTTAAAAACAGGCTCCCTATATGGACTCGAAATTTCCTACTGTTGCATTCAATGGGAATGTGATCGACACACTGGCGTTATAGCCATCATGTTTTCTGCAAAGAACCGAACTATGAAAGAAAAACTTATTCGCAGCCAAGACTCTTGTGAATGACGAGCAAGGAAGAGAGGTGATGAGGATAAAAAGAATAAGCAAAGAGGACACCGCCATAAATAAAATGAGGTTATTAGATCTTTCTCGAAAAAACAAATGGCGGAAGTGGATGTTACGATTGGCATTTCATTGTATTAAAGTCTTTATTTGTCGTTTAAATATGGCTGTAAAAAAGAGCCGGAAACCCGAAATGTTCTTTTAATAGTATTATTAACAGAAAGAGAAGAGGTAAATATGTTGGGAAATGAGACAGAGATAAGACAAAACCATCGACGAATCAAATAATGATGATAGCAGGAAGAAAAGAAATAAACGAAGGATATTAAAAAGATGGAAAGAAAGCAGAGAAAAAATGAAACAAAAAAAAATAACACGACAGAAAAACGATAGGAAAGTAAAAGGAGTACGAATTAATATGGAAAGAAAAAAGAAAGGAGGACAATAAAAGGAACGAAAATGAGAACAAAATCTACAAAAAAAAAATTAAGGTAAAAAGTAGGGATGGGACGATTCCAGTATTTTTACCGATTCTGATACAATCACCAATTCCGTATTAAATTCCCGATTCTAAAGTACCGATTCTGATTCCGATTCTTTATAAATCTATAAATATTTTACTATAAAATTGTTATTTTTCACGATTACCGTAAAAACACATGTGAAATGTGCGGATATTTTATCAAATTTACAGATACACTTGTGATGGATGATCTATCGATTTTAGTTTTACTAATCGTTTAAAATCAACAGATATTAACTATTTCAGTATTGCTACTAGCGGTAGATCAGTTTTTCTTTTAATAAAATCAAATAAAAAAGCCAATTAAAAGAATCGTTGTTGGCATCGAAAAATAGGCACACATTTTCCGATTCCGATTCCGATACCGATTCCAATACCGATTCCAATATCCCCAAAATTTCCGACTTTTTCGATTCTCGATTCCGATTAATCGATCCAACGCTGGTAAAAAGTAAGGCAGTATGGAATATGAGAAAAGGGATATTAACTTGTTGCCCACCCCAGCAAGATGTGACACAAGGTTAAAAATAGAGGATTTTCAGCCAGCTTCCTTATATGGGGGACACTCTGGCCTAGCAAAAACTGTCTGGGCATCCCCAGCAGCATAATCTGGTAGAGGCGCCTAAAGCAACAAGCTATAAACTTGCCCTACCCGAAAGCCGGGTGGTAAGGTCTGGGAAGGTGGGTCTCCTTTGTAATCCCCAAGCGGCGTACCTCAGTTAAATAGGTACTGGGCCAGATCCTGAGTAGCACCTGTCGGGCTGATTGTCAAAAAGGGATTCCTGATTGGCACTTTCTACCTAGTCTCCAAGCAGCCGAAGCAGCAAGAAGACTGATCATAATAATTAAAAGAGTATTAAAGGATAGCAGAAGGAGAAATAATTTTTTAAAAATAAAAGAATAACGTGGTGAGGATGTATAAGAAAAATGGAAAAAAGTGATGTGATGATGTGATTTAGGGATAGATATAGAAAGGCGGGAAAGGGAAAAGATAGGGCAAATAAAAAATGAAAAGAGAGGCAGATAAATAGAAAGGAATGCGATTTAACTGATGAGAAATAAGTGTATAAGATTGAAATATTCATGAATGAAAACAAAACCTGAGAGTATCATATAATACTACAACTTTTCATTCGCTCATTCATAAAGTATTGTTGTCATATCTGGGATGGTACATCCACCACCAGTCTTTTCGTCTTAGACATGGTTCAAAAAAGAGACTCCAATTTGTTAGGTCCCACACTATCAACCAAACCCCAACCTCCTGTCCCATCGCTGCCATATTGCATCCCTGTGCCAGTTATATAAATACTGTAAACACTATCAATAATTTCCCACATCTTTATCTGCGTCTAAACCTAAACCTAGATTCCATAAACAAAGCTTCTTTCTAAGAACTGCACGCCTGTAGAACTCTCTTCTGTTTACCTGCTTTCCAGCTGACTACAATATGGCCGTCTTCAAGTCCAAAGTAAACAAGTTCTTGATGAGCCGTTCCCTTTAAGTAATCCAATTTACCAAATTTACACTTCTAACGATTATTATGATATTGTCCTTTTGACCACTGTACACTCTTAAACCCTTATCCTCGAGTGGCCTCAGGACCTTGATAAGTGGTGATTCCCCTGTAAAAAAAATAACTTAAAGGGATTGAGCCTTGATGAATTTATTGCGCTTGACGCATTAATAAAAAATATCATGAGCCCTCTGATTGCAAAAATGCTTGTGCATTATAAAGGATTTTAGGGATAGTAGTGAATTCTTCAAATTATTATAAAGATCAAGAGAATATTTCTCTCGCTGTTATGTGCAAGTCATACACATAATAACATATTTATAATAGCCTTCATTTATGACAGTCAGACTGGCGTTCCCCTTTTCTTGTAAGTAAGAAAAACATTAGATAAGTGAAAATGAGATTAGGATAGACCGAGATTCGAACTTTGTAAGCAACGTTCAGAAATGGAGTTTAGCATTGTTTAGTTTCACGTAAAATAGTTTAGATATGTTTGTTGTAAGAGGAATTTTAATTGTTCAATTCTTTTTATGAAAACTGAATTAAAATAAGGTCAGCTAGAAAATAAAGAACAATACAACTTAAATGTTTAAAAATAGGTTAGGAAAGAAATAGGAGTGAGAATTCTTTGTCTGCAGAAATGGTTTGGAAACATGTGCCGAACCACGCATGTTTAGGCCACGTGGGTCGATCACCTTGATAGACACACGTATGATGTCATGGCAGAAACGAATTCTCAATATAGGAGCTAGTTCAGTCGAAGAAGAAGGAAGTCGAGGCGGTCGGGCAGAGAGAGCAGTCAGCAAAGGCAGTCAGGGAAAGGTCCCTTTAGAAGCAAAGGTAAAACCTTTAATCATGTAGTCGACTTTGAATTCCTGGATGTCATCATCATTTCGACCGGTCAAATGGAATAAAAGAACATCTCATATTTTTGTAACTGCCGTCTTCATGTCGTCTTACTACCAAATTGAAGGTAATGTGTAATCATCCTTAATATGAACTCTGTCTCCCTCATCTCTATAATGAACTTTGTATGACCCTTCCAAGTAATATGTCCCTCTCTACATCATAAGTAATGAATGTCCCCTCCTCGCTATAGATGTAAAAAGAAGAAACATCAGAGAACTGTATTACGTATAAATGTCTTTCTCTCTTCTCTACCCTCATCAATATATATATAGCCATCTCTCTCCAATATGAACCGCCCTATTATACAACAGTATTACTACTTCTCTTTTTTGTTGAATTGATTTTTTTTTCAATATATTGCGTTTCTACTAAATACAGAGTTGTGTATTTCTGGCTCACAACACTGGCGACGAGGAATATTAAAGATCATGAACTTATGTTATCCACAACGGGAAGAAATAAATCTATACTCTTATAAATCGGAGCGGGTTGTATTGATATTCATATTAAACCCCCATTTTTCTATTTATTTAAAAAGAAAATACAACTTTGTTGTATATGGGTTGTGGGATTGCATTCATTTGCAAAAGATATAGCTAATTCCCATATTCTTTTAAACATTCATTTTAATAAATTTCCTATTATTTGCTTCGGTTTTCTTATGGGATGATCATCTTTAGTTAACTATTACGTGTAATTATATTCATGCAGATATTCTACTTGATTTATACTTGCGTAATATTTGCGTAAAAAGCTGATAGTAAACATAAATCATTTTCTTTATATAATTTATGTATGCGTATATATATTTGTTTAAAAAATATTGCCTACCAAACTCCTCGGTCAGTCAGTTTTTGGTTTACAGACATGAAACTTAATATATAGGTACCCGAACCCATGCGAAACTTTATACTTGGGTTTGGGTTTTAACCATGGAAAATCGGTGCAAAAGTGTGAAAAGTAAGGAATTGAATTTGCCGGGTGACGGTTGAACGACGGCATTATGAATATGCATGCATAACGTAATAGCTATTGGTTCATGTTTTAATTTTAAGCCTTGCAGAAAATATTTCTTCATAGCTCAGGCATTAACGTCAAAGGAAAAAGTAAATTATGTTATCCACAACGGGAAGAAATAAATCTATACTCTTATAAATCGGAGCGGGTTGTATTGATATTCATATTAAAGTATAATCTTCCCAACTCGCATTTAGGTAAAAATGTGCTTCATATAAATAATTGAATTCATTCATTAAGTATCGCTAACAAAAACAAACAACATCTACGTAAAAATGCAATAAATTAGTAGTCCTGCGAGATAGCTCAGTGGAAGAGGCTTAAGCTTCTTATCACGGAGTGTCAATTTCGAATCTCGCTAGATTCAGCCGCTCTGATGAGTTAGTGGATAATTATATTTAAAAAAAAAATACATATGCCGCTCCCCATTTGGGGGTACCAAACTGGTAAAAGGGAAAATTATTCCCAACTCGCATTTAAGTAAAAATGCCCTTCCATATAAATAATTGAATTCATTCAATAAGTATCGCTAACAAAAGCAAACAAATATATATATATGTGTGTGTGTGTGTGTGTGTGTGTGTGTGTGTGTGTGTGTGTGTGTGTACATATGATTATTAAAATGGATAAAATCAGACGATATGAAATTTAAAATGGAGGGTTTTTTAAGAGGGATGGTAAAGGGAAGATTACTGGAAGAAATTTTGGATAAAACAACAGCATTAAAAGAAACGCTAAATAGTATAAACGTTTAAAAGGAAAAACTGAAAAAATAAAGAAAGCAATAAAAAAAAACTATTAAGTAACGAAAGTAAAAAAGAAATTTAAAAAAGTATGAAATAAAAGTAGGAGAGCGAAAGAAAATTAACAAGAAATAAATATTTTTAAAAAAGCAGGAACAAGAAAGGAAAAATAAAAGAAAGTAATTACCGCCATCTTTCTTTTTCAGTAACTTCGATCGCAATAAAAAAAGAGAAAATACAAGAAATTAAAGAAGAAATTAAAGAAATGGGTGAAAAACGAAAAGAAAGAAAAAATAGAATAGAAAAAAAGAGGAAATTGATATAAGAAAAGAAAGAGAAGTAAAAAAAAAAACGGAAAAATAGAAAGTAAAGAAAGAACGAAAGCAAAAATGATGGAATAAAAGTAGTAAAAATAAATGAGGAAAATTCACAAGAAATAAACTTCAAAGAAAATATACAATAATAAAACAAAAGAGAAGAAATAAAGTCTCGAATAAATAAAAAAAATAGCGAAAGACATCATGAAAATAATGACTTAATATAAAAGAAAAAATAAATGAGAGAAATGATGGGATTAAAAATGATGGAATAAAGTGGAAAATACGACAAAGAAACAAAAAAACAAAAAAGGAAAAAACAACGAAACAAAGTGAAAGACACAATGAAAGGGGAAACAGTCACCAGGAAGATAGTTTCACAAGCTTGCAAATATTGAAAATAAGCTACTGAAATAAAGAAGGAAACAAGAAAATATAAAAGAAAAAGAAAGACTGCGGTGATAACGTACGGATAATAAAAAGCAAAAGATGGAAACGTCCAAAAAAAAAAATCGAAAGTTAAAGACGAAGGGGGGTCGCTATTAAAATGTATCAAAATGTTTTAAAGGGAAAAAGTGGGCCCTAGCGGAAGAAAAAGGCAATCAACAAAAGGGGCAATAACTCGAAGGAAAAAACAAGCTTAAAAGATCGGCTTTTGTAAACTACAACAAGGAAAAGAAAAAAAGGGACGGCTGACATGAGAGAGTTGACATTAATGAATGAGACGTACGAGGTGGTAGAGTGGTTAGACGAGAGATGTTATTTAAATTCTGAGATAGATGAAAAATAGATTTTTTTTTTTTAGTAAAAAGGATTATTGAAAATAGTCTATCGTAGTTTAAAAAGTGAAAGGAGGGTTTGTAAAAAGCATCGATCAATGTAGTAAATTCGAAACAGATTACAGAATATGAATAAAGAAGATATATGAAAAAAGAAATAAAGAGATGGATAAATGGAACATTAAAAAATGGAAGAAAATAAAGAAAGACAAGAAAGAATTAAATTAATGTAAGAGTGTGAGAAAATATCAGCAGCAGCGAAAAATGACCAGCATGCGAAGAGATTATCGGCAGCAGCAGTCACAGTTAAAAAAACGTATATGCAGATTGGGAAGTGTGCGCGAGAAGAAGAAAAAAATACGTGCTCGGAGAAAGAAAGTAAGTCGATGTCAAATAAAATGAACGTGTAAAATAGCGACAACAAGAATGGGCCAGTTGTGACCGGCATACGGTCGGAGGAAGGAGAAACGAAGCCTGGTAAAATAGACCTGTGCCAGCGAGAGACTTTTTTTTTTAAGTGCTGGCCGAAAGTAACGTGAATAAAAGCGTTTGTTAAAAAAAACAAAACGCCGACCCGTATTTTATTTATTGACTTATTTATTTATTCTTTTCTTTATAACGGTAACGTTACAATAATAAAAGGGAGGGATGAAGAAAAAAAAAACAGGTACAATAAGAGTGAAAATACAGAAAAAAAAAGAAAAAGGAAATGACGAAGAAAAAGAAAGAAATAGAAAGATATATCAGGAAAAAATAAAAGAATAATAAAGTAGGGATAAAAATAACAAAGAAATATAACGAGAAAAGAAGGAAAGAAATAAGAATGGAGATGCAAGGAAAAAGATAGGAACAAGCCAATAAGTACGAACGGGAGAATAAAAGAAATTATCGTTATTGTCGCCATCTTTCTTTTTTCTTTTCTATTTTATTGTTTTCCTTCTAGCGTTAATTACGATGGAAAAAAGAAAGATGCAAGAAATACATGAAGAAATAAAGAATGTATAAACACGAAAAAATGTATTATATAAGTGAAATAGAAAGAAGAAAAGAAATAATAAAATAATAGAATGGAAAAAGAAAAGAAATAATAAAATAATAGAATGGAAAAAGAAAAGAAATAATAAAATAATAGAATGGAAAAAGAAAAGAAATAATAAAATAATAGAATGGAAAAAGAAAAGAAATAATAAAATAATAGAATGAAAAAAGAAAAGAAATAATAAAATAATAGAATGGAAAAAGAAAAGAAATAATAAAATAATAGAATGGAAAAAGAAAAGAAATGGATACACAAAAAAGAAAATAATAATAGAAGAGAAAAAAGAAAAAAATGAAACGAAAGGTTAAAAATAATTTTTTTAAAAAACAGAAAGAAAAATGAGACAAAAGAGGAAATACAATATAAAATAAACTAAAACTAAATGATGGAAAAAGAAAGCGTAAACAAGATACATCAAGTAAAGAAAATTATAATGAAAAAACGAAAAAAATCACAATAAATAAAGAGGAAAGAAAAATAAGGCAAAAAAGAAAACAAAAAACTATTAAAAAAAAAGAGGATGAACAAAAAAAACTATAAAAAAACGATTGACGAAAAAAGTATAAAAAAAAGGATGGAAAAAACTATAAAAAAGAGGATGGCCAAAAAACTATAGAAAAAAGGATTGACAAAAAAAACTATAAAAAAAGAAGATGGACAAAAAACTATAAAAAAAGAGGATGGACAAAAAAACTATTTTTAAAAAAAGATGAAAAAAACTATAAAAAGAGAGGATGGAAAAAACTATAAAAAAGGATGGACAAAAAAACTATAAAAAAGAGGATGAACAAAAATAATTTTAAAAAAAGAGGATGGACAAAAAAAACTATAAAAAAAGATGGACAAAAAACTATAAAAAAGAGGATGAACAAAAAATTTTTAAAAAAGAGGATGGACAAAAAAACTATAAAGAGGTTAGACAAAAAAGCTATAAAAAAGAGGATGGACAAAAAAGCTATAAAAAAGAGGATGGACAAAAAACTATAAAAAAGAGGATGGACAAAAAACTATAAAAAAGAGGATGGACAAAAAAACTATAAAAAAGAGGATGGACAAAAAACTATAAAAAAGAGGATGGACAAAAAACTATAAAAAAAGAAGATGGACAAAAAACTATAAAAAAAAGAGGATGGACAAAAAAACTATTTTTAAAAAAAGATGAAAAAAACTATAAAAAGAGAGGATGGAAAAAACTATATAAAAGGATGGACAAAAAAACTATAAAAAAGAGGATGAACAAAAATAATTTTAAAAAAAGAGGATGGACAAAAAAAACTATAAAAAAAGATGGACAAAAAGTATAAAAAAGAGGATGAACAAAAAATTTTTAAAAAAGAGGATGGACAAAAAAACTATAAAGAGGTTGGACAAAAAAGCTATAAAAAAGAGGATGGACAAAAAAGCTATAAAAAAGAGGATGGACAAAAAACTATAAAAAAGAGGATGGACAAAAAACTATAAAAAAGAGGATGGACAAAAAAACTATAAAAAAGAGGATGGACAAAAAACTATAAAAAAAGAGGATGGACAAAAAACTATAAAAAAGAGGATGGACAAAAAACTATAAAAAAGAGGATGGACAAAAAAAACTATAAAAAAGAGGATGGACAAAAAACTATAAAAAAGAGGATGGACAAAAAAAACTATAAAAAAGAGGATGGACAAAAAAGCTATAAAAAAGAGGATGGACAAAAAACTATAAAAAAGAGGATGGACAAAAAAACTATAAAAAAGAGGATGGACAAAAAAGCTATAAAAAAGAGGATGGACAAAAAACTATAAAAAAGAGGATGGACAAAAAACTATAAAAAAGAGGATGGACAAAAAACTATAAAAAAGATGATGGACAAAAAAAACTATAAAAAAGGATGGACAAAAAACTATAAAAAAGAGGATGAACAAAAAAATTAAAAAAAAAAGAGGATGGACAAAAAAACTATAAAAAAGAGGATGGACAAAAAAGCTATAAAAAAGAGGATGGACAAAAAAGCTATAGAAAAGAGGATGGACAAAAAACTATAAAAAAGAGGATGGACAAAAAACTATAAAAAAGATGATGGACAAAAAAACTATAAAAAAGAGGATGAACAAAAAAATTAAAAAAAGAGGATGGACAAAAAAACTATAAAAAAGAGGATGGACAAAAAACTATTAAAAAAGGAGGATGGATGGACAATAGAAAACGGAAGAAGATACATGAAAAAATATGAAAGAAAACATATATTTAAGAAAGAAAAAAAAGAATCGTAGAAAAATGAAGCAATCGAGATGGAATATATGTAAAAAGCGAAAAAAATAAATAACAAAAAGATTGCCAGAATAAAGAAAGGGTAAAAAAAAAGTGAGAGGCAAGAAATAAAGTAAAGATATGGAAATGATTTTTTTTAATAAAGCATAAACAAATTTACAAAAAAAACGCCAGGATAAGAAGAAAGAAATGAAGAAAATCGGGAAAGAAAAATGAAACAGTGAGACACATGAGAAAATAGGAGAAATAAAGGAAGAAAATGAAAAATAAAGAAAGGATAATAAAACTAAATAATAAGGAATGGAAGCAAAAAGAAAAAAAGGAAATATACGAGGAAAGTGAAAAATGAAGAAAGGGAGTAATTAAGAAAAATAGAAAAGAAATTAAGAAAGAAACAGAAGAAGAAGGAAAAACAATAAAAATGAAATAAGAACAGAAACAATAAAAATGAAATAAAAACAGAAACAATGAAAATGAAATAAAAACAGAAACAATAAAAATGAAATAAGAACAAAAACAATGAAAATGAAATAAAAACAGAAACAATAAAAATGAAATAAAAACAGAAACAATAAAAATGAAATAAGAACAAAAACAATAAAAATGAAATAAAAACAGAAACAATAAAAATGAAATAAAAACAGAAACAATAAAAATGAAATAAGAACAAAAACAATAAAAATGAAATAAAAACAGAAACAATAAAAATGAAATAAAAACAGGAACAATAAAAATGAAATAAGAACAAAAACAATAAAAATGAAATAAAAACAGAAACAATGAAAATGAAATAAAAACAAAAACAATGAAAAAAGGGAAAATAGTAGAAAGCAACAGAAGGAAAGGATTTTAAAAAGCAGGAAAAAATAATAAACAAAATGAGTGAAGAGAATGAGAAATGAAGAAATGCAGAAAACTTGAAAGAGAATGAACGATAGGAAAAACGACAAAAACGGATTAAAAAAAGAAAGAAGGTATAAAGATCGAAAGACAAATAAAGAATTAAATGGTGAAAGAAGAGGAGCAAAAAGTAAAAGAAAGAAGAGAACGTAGAAGCAGTAAGAAAGAAAAAGGAAAGAAATGAAGAAAAAATACAGAGGGAGAGTATTGAGCGAACGAGAGAAAAAAAATAGGGGAAAATTAAAAAATGAAACAAAGAAAAAGAACGAGAATAGAAAAGGAATCGAATAACAAACAAAGGTAACAATAATGCAATGAAATACTTATCTCATTTCTGAACATTTAATTATGATCTTTTCCGGGTAAATAGCAATCTTTGTAATAATCACATATCATCTTGTTAGCGCCTTACATCAAGTAGTTTTCCGCCTTGTCTGGAGCGATTTCCATTAAAAAAAAAACTTCTTATGTTTTACGCTTCCTTCTATTGTTTTTTGTTTATTCTTCTTTTGTATTTTCTTGTTTCCTTTTTCTATTTTCCCCCTTTTTCCTTTCTGTCTTTCTTTCTTGTTTTCATTGTTTAATTGTTCTTTCTTCAGACATCATAAAACACACGAAAGCAAGTAAGAATGATTTATCCCATTTCTGGACAGGAAAAAACAACAAAAAATTAAAAAAAAAACACTAAAAACAATGAAAAAGAGGGAAAATAAACGAAAGCAAAGAAGATGGAAATAATTTTTCTAAAAGAGAAAGATAAGGAATAGAAGCAAAAAGAAAGAAAGGAAAAGAAATTAAGAAAGGGAGAAATAAAAAAAACAAAAAGACGAAAGAAAAATAAACGGCAGGAAAAACGATAAAAACGGAATTAAAAAGAAAGAATGGAATCAAGAGAAAGGTTAAAAAAGACATACACAAGGTCAACAATATTGCGTAGTTTAAAAAAAACTGATTAAAATATAAATACACAATATAAAACTATAATCATATTTATAAAAAATATTTACTGCTTTTAGTAGCGCTCTTGCGGATTCTTACGATTTTCTTTTTTAGGGCCTTACTTAAAAAATATTCTCTCTTCAAGGAGAGGGGGAAGTAGAAACTTGATTTTAGTAGTGCTTTTACTAGGGCCTCCTTAATTTTAATTAGTGCTTGCAGTAGTGCTCTGGGGGCTTCCTGTGCTTTATTTATTTTATTTTTTCACTCATCACTTAGAAAATTGCTTTCTCAAGACCAAAAAGACAATATAATCTCAAAATCACTTTTTATTTTTAATATTTTTCATCTTACCCTTTAAGAGACCAACCAATAGACTAGCACAATGTAAAATAAATTCTACTTAGACTGTTAAATCGATGAAAAAGAAGATAACATAGAAATAGAAATAAGGGGAAAATGGAAATAAAGACAGAACAAATAAAGAGGGGCTGCGGTGAGCGAGAAACAAAAACGAAGGGGGGGGGGGATAGAACGCGAAAGGAAAGGAATCGAATGACATATTAAAAAAATAAGGGATGAAATTAAAGAAACAATCAGTAAAAGAAAGGCGAAAATTAGGTCCCGTTTCTTAGTGTTTTGTTCGAATGAAATGAAACTTTGGTCATAACTAGTTTCTATATAAAATCTCAAATGATAACCCATCTTTATTAGTAGAGGCTCAGCTTTGATTACCACTGATTATCTGACAAGAATAGGTGTTTCAACGTTAACGTTAATACGCAAAACCTAACGTCCGTACATATATATATATATATATATATATATATATATATATATATATATATATATATATATATATTGTGTACAGAAAGTTGTTAGTTGAGACAGGTCATTGGTACCGTCGGTTTCAAGCCCGATAATAAGGCCCGTTTAAGGTATCCTTATCGAGCTCTCTTCAGCCAATATTCGACGAATATTGGCTGAAGAGAGCTCGATAAGGATACCTTAAACGGGCCTTATTATCGGGCTTGAAACCGACGGTACCAATGACCTGTCTCAACTAACAACTTTCTGTACACAAAATATAAGTACGCTCTTAAAATTTGGATTTTCCTTTTAATTGAGCACTCTGCTGGAATTCTTTTTCCAAAAAAACTAATCATATATATATATATATATATATATATATATATATATATATATATATATACAGGGTAACCCAAACAAACGGGCCCCAACTCTAATTAAGCCCCGTTTCTTAGTGTTTTGTCCGAATAAAATATAACTAGTTTATTATATTTAAAATATCACATCAAAACACTGGGGTATTTGGCCGTTTTTTTCTCTGTTCTACAGCATATGTTTTAGATGGTATCCATTTAAATTTTGTTTTATTTGGGGGGGGGGTCACCCTGTAGAAATAGAAAGAAAAAAAAGAAAGAAATAAAGAAAAAATAAAGAGTGGAAAAATAACGAAAGATGTGTGAGAAAAGTCGCCCTATAAAGACGCAGGGGAAATGCTTTTTTTTTTTTTAATTTTGGAAAACGCTTCAGAAATAACGATGAGTAACCTTGCGAGAAAAAGAAAAAAAAAAGTGAATTGAAAAAGGGGGAATAACTCGAAGGAAAAATAAGTTTG